>NW_015167568.1:501954-513771 GCF_001447785.1 Gekko japonicus | reverse complement strand
CATCCCTATGGAAGCTGCCTGGGTGATTTCAGAGCAGCCACAGACTTTCTGCCTAACCTACCTTATGTCAGCTATGCTACCATGGAGGTGGGGAGGTTCGTTCTCTTCTAACTGCCTTTGCATTCCTTATGTGCTTATTTGCTACTATGACGCTTATCTCTAAGTATTGCAGGTGGTGATGTTGATGTCTGGTTTTCTTGGGAACCGTTTCGTTCCCAGCTTCAGCACTAAATGGCCGAAGCTCTATCTCCCGTGCACGGGAGGATGGCTAATTGGCCAGGACAGTGGGGGGGAGCATACGAATTCCCTTTATCCTATTATGCCCCATGGGCAGTCATCATTCTTAACAGTGCCTGTGTTAATGCATCTATAGCTCTTCAGTAAAGTATTACCTTTCATGAAAGCGTGTACTACGTTGTTGACTGTGGGTTCTGACACCTTACAGCATTGCTGTACAGATCGCAAAGCCGAAGAGAATGAGGTACGCTGCTTTGCTCCCCGCTAATGAGAAAGACAGAATTTTGCCTAGAAAGAGGCTGCTGAGAGGGGAGGAGATAAAGTTGCCAGCTTTAGGTATGGAAATTCCTGGAGATTTGAGGGGTGGAGCCCGGAGAGGGGACCTCAGACAGGTACAGTGCCATAGACTCCACCCTCCAAACCAGCCATTTGCTCCTGGGGAACTATTGTTGCCAATCTTGGCCCAGCAGCCATCAAACCATTTTCTTCAACGCCCTGCTGTGCAGCTGACTTTCCCCTAGGGTTGTCAATCTCCAGGTGGGACCTGGAGATCTCCCGCTGTGACAATTGATCTCCATATGACAGAGATCAGTTCCCCTGGAGAAAATGGCTGCTTCGGAGGGTAGACCCTATGACATTATACCTGCTGAGTCCTTCCACTCCCCCAATGCTGCCCTCCACAGGAACCACCCCCCAAATCTCCAGGTATTTCCCTCCTTAGAGCTGGCAACCCTACTTTCCCCTCAGTGCCTGTTGGTAGGTAACTAAGCTTGGTCCTGTCACCTATTTTGGCCTCCAGATGGGAAATTCCTGGAGACTTGAGGGATGGAGCCTGAAGAGGGTGAGGTTTGAGGAAGGGTGGGACCTCAGACAGGTACAATGCCATAGACTCCACCCTCCAAACCAGCCATTTCATCCTGGACAACAATTGTTGCCAATCTCCAGGTGAGGGCTGGAGATCACTCAAAATTACAACTGCTCTTCAGATAGCAGAGATCAGTTCCTCTGGAGAAAACAGTGGACTCTGTCATTATACCCTGCTGAGGTCGCCACAGCAAATTGACACTGTTTGCCCAAAGCAGAGCACTCTCCCAGAGCCTCTTTCTAGATCTCGTTGTATTTATTTCCACAATGGGCCTTATTCCGTGTGTGTGTGTGTGTGTAAGATTGGGTGGGACAGCCACAGACAAACAAATTAGAAGAAAATAGATATAGGGGCTGCTCAGAGAAGAGGGTGAGATCACCATACCCTCTTTTCCAGGGAAAATGTCATCTGGAGTTCAGTTCTGGTTTGGGGGTGAACTCCAGTCCACACCTAAAGGTTGGCAAACATAATGGCATAATAGTTAACAAGTTGGACTAGGGTCTGGGAAGTCCCCCAGCTTCAAATCCCCACTCTTCCATCAAAGCTTGCCAGGTGACCTTGGGCCCGTCACATACTTTCAGCCTAACCTGCTTGTAAGGAAAAAAAAAACAGAGGAGAGTGATATAAGTTGCTTTGGGTTCATATGGGGAGGGGGGGGGAGATAGGGTATAAATGAAGTAAAATAAAAAGTGATCTCTGCTGTCCTGGCAATGCAACAGGACCTGCTTAGCTCAAATCCAGGCCATATAAGCAATGATAGGCCTGCTAGTTCCTGGTGGAAGATCTTTCATCTGTTGCTATGGTTTCTGCAACCCAGGTTCTAGCTGAGTAATCACTGTGGTGCTGTCAGTGCCATTGGGACTCAGCTCACCTTGCACCTGGCTGCTTCTAAACCCGCAGGATAGCAGCCCACAGAGAACCTTCCTGGTAATTTAAAAGTCCAGGTTAGCCTTGAGTCTCAATGAAGCCAACAAGGCATACTTCCAAGTAATGTTGGGCAGACTCCTGCTGCAAGGCATCTTTCAGAAACAAATCAGTCTCTCTGTGTCTGCATTCGTTTTCTCCTCATGTGCTGAAGCAAGGCTACAATAAGGGAGGGAATGGTATACAAAGGCCAGAGCAAGGCTGAGCATCCACTGCATGCAGATATGGCTGCTCTGAAAATTTACACTGTGCTTTATCAGTTGAGAAGAAATCACTCATCAGAGCAGAAAGTCATGGTATCATCTGCAGAGAGTAAGGGCATGTATAGATCAACACATGATGAGCTATAATATAGGCCATTTTTCTTTCTTCCACACATTATGCAGATTGTCTCCTACATGTGCCATTTCCACAGGCAGGGAGGGGGAAAAACAGGCTCAGACATTGACGACAAGGCTAGACCCAGCCATTTCCCTGATAATGGAGGCAGCCTGTGACTGCTTTTATTATTCCACCATTGACTTCCTTTAGCTTCCTGATGCACGAACCTGTCATTTGGAGTACTCTCCACCCTTCTGATAAGTGTTTGTGAGAAGTCTCACTCGCTATCTCTTCCTATGTGGCTTTCTGTAACTCTCTCCCTTGCTATGTTAATCCTCATTTAGAGCAATTAATCTTGAAGAATAGCCCTATAGCAATCAGCTGGTATTTCTCATGCGAGGAAGTGCTCATCAGGGTGAGTAAGAAAACAAGCTGTTTGCAGAATGAATGCAGCTACATTCAAAGAATGGGCAATCTCCAGTGGGTTGATGTGATTTGGAGGGTGTTTGGCAAAACAGACTCCCCATTGGGGTTACATTTTAAGACTCTGATTGTCTGGCATGTCTGTGGGTATGCGTTGCCACCCCATTCCATTGTCAGTGATTGGAAATCCACATTGATGGTTCATTGGACAGAGTAAATCTCACTGAAAGCAACAGGGCTCAATTCCGTCTGTAGTCTTGCACTGGAAAGGTTGCATTCTGCCCTGGTTACAAACTCTGTTTTTCTATCCAGGCCCAAGCATCATTTTGTGAGCTTAGTACAGACTCGTAACACAAACCCCTCCCTATCATACTTCACTCATACAATCACATGAATAATGATGTTTTTTAAAAAAAACAATTTGCATAAACAATCTATTTGGTCATAATGCCCAGGCTGCTGCTTCCTGAACCCTGCAAAGTGTACTCCCACCCCACCCCCAGTACTTTGCCTCTGCTTCTGACTGCTAATTTGCATTATCCAGCCATGTTCCTCTCAGTAAGAAAATGACATTCAGGTGGGTAGCCATGTTGGTCTGAAACAGAAGAACAAAGTTTGAGTCCAGTGGCACCTTTAAGACCAATTAAGTTTAATTCTGGGTATAAGCTTTCCTGTGTGCAAGCACACTTCTGAAGTGTAAAGTGTCTGAAGAAGAGTGCTTGCACATGGAAGGAAACTACAAACATTCAGGAATGCAGTTATTTCAGAATGTTTAGTGAAATTTGTTGGGGCATTGTCACCCATTTTGTTTGCAAAGAGCATTGAGCCTGTGCAATATTATGGGGCATACATATCTCTTTAAAGGCATTTTAGCATGGCAGGCTGCCTTGGTTTACTCTCCTTTGCCCATTTCAGTTATATGAATCTGCTCCCATTATGTAAATAATAATGACCTAACCTGGTAAAGGGACAGATGCTCCAATGGGTTCAATAGGAGATTGGAACAGGTCATCAGATTCCATTCTATTGCATTTTCTAAAAGTAATCAAGTACTATTAGCAAAAACAAGTTAGGTACATAGAACCTTAAAGCTACTTTATGAAAAAGGCAGAATATTAATGAACTAAAAAATAAAACAAATTTTGGAGATAGAAGAAACAATTTCCTTTCATTTATTCTTTTATAATTACTCTGTCCTGAGTTATTTCCTGAATATCATTTTCAGTAGAAAAATCTCTAAAATCACTTTCAGCATGTAGTCTGCTGTGCTTTCTTGTCCCTTCATTTGTGTACTAAAAAAGCATTATAAATTCAAAGATAAAAGTTGAAGTCAAGTCCTTCATCATTCATACTCATTCCCAATATTTGGCAGATAAGTGCCAAGACTTTTGAATGTAGTCTTGAGGGTGTAAATGTGGGAACAGAACAACACAATCACCTTATGGGGAGCTCTTTCAAAAATAGACCCAAGCCATGCTCATAGTATTTAATAAACAGTTTATCTCCCTGATTTGATAATTCTTTATTTCTTGCAAAAATGTTCATCTACTAATTGATATTGCCCTTGCTTTGTCTCATTCTCAAGAATGGCCTTCAGTTCACCATGTGACCCAGAACTCATTTCCCTCAGTCCCAATTGCCCCATTTATCCATTATGACATTATCACATATCCAGATTTTATGGACTATGTAGCTGTATGCTATCCAAACCATGATGCGATCTCTGTTGGCTGGAATTCCTTATTGGATTAATTTATAATAGAGAAAGTAGTAGAAGGCAGGAAAAGTAATGGTGCCAAATCATGGTGCCAAGTCACATTATCAAGGTATTTTTCAAGAACACCATATCAAAATAGCTACTCTGAACCTAAAAACTAAAACTAGGAATGTTTTGCACGTACACAGCAAAACATATCCAAATATATACTCATTTGCACAGAAGAAAGTAACATCCCATACTGTTCACGCAACTGCTTTCCACCAAAGTTAAATTACGAGTGAGGATGCCAGGACAGGAGTATTATGAAGATCAAAACTCTGTGTTTTGTCATAAAGAAAACTTCAGCAAGACAACATGAAATTTTATTCCATCAGTGCAGAAGACAGCAGTGCCAGCAAAACAAAGACTCTTTCAGGTCTGGTATTCATCCCAGGGAGTGATATTTTTGAATAACCTGACCTCTTTGGTTGATCGCTTGATTCCTTTTAGATGGTCAGAAAGCGCAATGAACTAGGAGAAGCTTCTTAGCCTGAACTGTCCTGAATCGCTTCACTGCAGAACAGGTCTGAAGCTTATAAGCTTCTTCAAGTTCTTAGAGGGCATTGATTTCAGCAAGAACTGTTTGCAATACAGTACTCTGAATGAGTGAAAATGGAAGGGAGGAAAGTGTCATTTCTTCCCTTTGCATCCTGAAAGGAAAGACTCTAAACTGATTGTTCTCAAATTGCTGGCAATTTGGTAGGCAATTTTCTTTTTTGAAAAAAAAGTGCTAAATACCTTTAAAAATAGGAATTGAACACAAGCATTAAAGCAAAGGCATGTATATTTCAATAAATAAATTACAGTTATTTACTTGTTTCCTTTCTCCTTAGTACTAAAAACCCATTTCAGGAGCACTGTTTCACTATTCCCAATCCCTGATGTACACATGTGTAGGCTGAGTTATGGTATATGAACCCCACCAGTCCACATAAGCATGTTTCCTAGCATGCCTTGGGAAGATGTAGACATATTTGTCTCTTGCACTTAGAGGGATAGATGAAGTCATGTTTTCAGGGGAAAAAAGTCATGTTTTCAGAAGACCTTTGAGCCAATCAGAAGGAGGTGCACCCACACTTTCTTAAAGAGGTGCTCCACAAATGCAGCAAACCAAGTTTGTGATGGAATGGGAGTCAGAACTGTGTGATCAGGTGTTATATTCCACCTTTCTCCATGGCTCAAGGTAGCTGGGATGCTGTACTACATTGTGTGCACAGCTTCTAGGTTGACCAAGCACCTACTTCCAAATGGACAAATTTATAGAGTGGCTATTTCTTTTCTCAAGAAAGAAATGAAGACACTAAAAAAGTGTATGTTAATGCCCCTTCAAAAGTAATTTGTAAGCTTGTGGGTGTCTTACGATAATTTAATGGCAAGTAACTTATATGTCATAAATAGAGATATGAAGAGGATGTCATTTGTGCCAGAACTAGCTGAAACTCTAAGCCAGCCAAGTTCCATTACTGTAAATAGCCAAACTACTCTATTCTTAGAATAAAGAGAGCTTAGATTTTTACTTAAGGACATAAATATTCTAAGGCAGTGAGTTTAATGAGAGAAATAACAATTAATAACTCATATGGAGTAATCTTTCTTCCCCTCTCTTTTTCTTTTGGAAAATGCAACCATTGTCAGTGCAGTAAATGGAAAGCCAGATCTTCTATTGGGAATACTTGTATCATGGCAAAACTAAACAAAATGCTGGGTGATTTATTAATAAATAACATCTTGTTTTTAAATAATCTAATTCAAAAGAGCCATTGGAGCTGAGACTGTGGTACAGGTGGAAAGACTAACCTTTTGTGATATAGCACTTTCCTGATTTAAATCACATATCCCTGAAACTGGTAATCCAGGCAATATACAGCCTCTCAGGACGGGCAGTGAATATGCGGTAGAATATATGGTTTGTATGGAGGTTCAGGGTCAGTCTTACACTGAAGTCCTTCAGACAAACAGGTGTTGGGAAAAGCCCTTCTCCACCTTAGCACCTGGAGACCTACAGCCAGTCAGAGTAGACAATACTGAACTAGATGGACTAATTTGCAGACATGGTGTAAGTCATCTAACAAGGGAGCTTTGACTCTCAAAAGCTTATAACCAGCATCTTTCTGGTCTTTCAAGTGCTACTGGACTCCAGTCTTGCTCTTCTGCTGCAGACCAACACAGTTTGTTGTTGTTGTTCAGTCGCACAGTCGAGTCCGACTCTTCGCGACCCCATGGACCAGGTCACGCCAGGCCCTCCTGTCTTCTGCTGTCCTCTGAAGTTTGCTCAATTTCATGTTCGTTGCATCGATGACACTGTCTAACCATCTCATCCTTTGCCGTCCCCATCTTCTTTGACTTTCAATCTTTCCCAGCATCAGGGTCTTTTCCAGTGAGTGCTCCCTTCTCATTTGGTGGCCAAAGTATTTGAGCTTCAGTTTCATTATCTGGCCTTCCAGGGAACAGTCAGGGTTGATTTCTTTTAGGATTGACTGATTTGATCTTCTTGCAGTCCAAGGGACTCTCAAGAGTCTTCTCCAGCACCATAGTTCAAAAGAATCTATTCTTCGGCGCTCGGCCTTCCTTATAGTCCAACTCTCGCAGCCATACATGACTACTGGGAATACCATTGCTTTGACCATGCGGACTTTTGTTGGCAGGGAGACACAGTTACCTGCCTGAAATGATCATCTCCATATGCAACTCTAATTGTTCTCCCATGGGACAGCTTTGGGGAGATTTTTAGTGCAAGAGTAGTATGGGGTTAAAAAAAATCCTTCCCCAGCACTGCTTTATTCTTCTAATTTCTCACTTCAAGGCTGCTTTGAGTTTTAAAGCAGAAGGTGGGAGCTCCCATCACAGATCTTACAGTGTGTGTTTCAGTTTTAGATCAAGGTGTACAATTCAATTTTCAGATTTTATTCTTCTGCATAAATATGTACTGGGAATACCTGCAACTCTTTTCCCATGCCCATTGTCCTCCATAAATATGAAGACGTAGTAACATGCTTGATAGCCGTTGTACGACATAGGCAGACACTTTAAAACACTCTGTGAACTAGGTGATACCTTTTTAGAACCTCCTCAATTTTTTAATTAAAACATATATATCCTGCATTTCCTCTTGGTTCAAGGTGGCTTACAATAATTAAAACATCCCCAGCTAAAACCAGTGAAAAAATAACCAGGGAGGAGTTGATGATTTTCACAAATGGCCCCGATATCTTTTCCCAGCAAGATTTTAAAAGCACAGAGCACAGGTAATGGCCCTCACACTTCCAAGGACCATGTCAGCATCCATAGGCAGGATCAATCTCAAACTATCTATAACAAAAGGACAAGCAGGAGCTTCTGGCACCTCAGATCCTGGATCTGTCTTCAGTTTCATGTAAGGTCAGCTTGTGATCAGATCGCTTTGATATTCCCTGGTGAAGTTCTCTGGCGCACAGCAGTGTGCCAAGCTGCTTTCCACTTGAACAGTAGCACAACTTGGTCATTGTGGCTGCTTTCTCTCAGTCTAAGATTTAAATCATCTCATTACCACAGAAAAGGCAGTATCCCTTAGTATTATAATCAGTTGGGTCATTAAATTGACCAACTTGTATATAGCATGGAATTAATTACAGCTCATCCCCCCTTTGCACCTGTGCAGTCTGAGGTGTCTCTGAAACAGCCAGTATTGGATTGCATTCCCGCATTTTGTATCTGCAAAGTCTGCAGCATCCATTCAAGAAGTGATTGCAAAGAATGAACGCAAGATTAGCTGGGTTTATGGGCTGACCTGAAGACTTAGGGACACCTAAGTAGTATTCTCAGTTCAAAACTCTCAAACTGATCTCCCTCCAAAATGGTATGCCTTTATCTGTTTGTGTTTGGAGGACAAAGCAGGTTAAAGAGCCAATATGAAAGAGACCTAAATTTGCCTTTGGCACTGTTGCAGCATGCTGGGGTTTTTTTGGTACACTTTTTGCCACAGTCCCAGCAAATGGGCATAAAGACACTGGGTTGTTTCAAACAGTCATTTTGCCTATGTACATGAACACCTGTGTTGGTGGAGAAAGAAGGGTATTTCTCTCTGGTGATGTAAAGTTTACTGAGAAACTATGAAATATGGATTGTGTTAAGGAAGTGCATTTTAAATGCCTGATAACAATGAGGGTTAGGAAGGTTTAAAAACACACACAAAAACAATAGCAACATTAAAGACACTGTAGGTGTATTTGTGATGTCAAGTATATGCAGGGACTTATTACAAGTATTTTGGACTTATCCAGGGGTCATTTCCTGCGGGAGCACACAGGAGCGGAGCTCCGGTAGTAAGGAGCCCAGTAAGGAGCACATGCAACGAGCCCTGCCCCCTGCTCCCAGCAACCTTTGGTCGGGCCACAGGGAGCAAGAAGCAGCCTGGTAAGTTGCATAGCCCCCCCATCCCACCTTCAGGTACAAGCCCTCCTTTGTGAGTGCAGATCTGAGCATTCCCCCCCCCCAATAGCTAGCAATCCAAAACAGTCCAGTAGCACCTTTAAGACCAAGTTTTATTCAGGTAAAAGCTCTCCCTCCTCTGCGAGGACAGATCTGCATGTTTCTCCCCCCCCCCAATAGCTAGCAATCCAAAACAGTCCAGTGGAGCCTGAGTAGTGGGTGTTGCCTTCTGACACACTTCCGGTGATGTCAGGGGGTGTGGCATATGCAAATAAGTTATGCTAATGAGTTATGCTAATGAGCTCCTGCACCTCTTTTTCTACGAAATGACCCCTGGACTTACCAATTATCTTTGTTCCCATATTAACTTGTCCATAGCTTTGAGAATTTACTATGGCAGCACACCCATAGAACCTCAATTACTATGGGCTAGTATTATCAACAGGAAATTACTAACCAACCAAAAAACAAAAAAGTTGGGTTTTGTACTTGTTATAATAAATGGGGAACTGTTAGAAATCAGTTACTGTACTATCTTCCTCTCTCTTTTTCGGTTGCAAAAAAAAAAAGCAAGATAAATTAGATCAAGCAAAAACTTTCTACTTGATAACACACCCACCAACTATCACTAAAGCCCCACAAGTTAAGGGATGGCAGATTTATGAGCCTTACTTGTTACCTTAGGCTTGTCATATTTTTCCCCACCTTTATGTTAGTTAATTGCAGTGTAACATAAATTAACTTTGGAACACAGAAAAAAATGGGAACTTTATTTATGAATTTCTTGGATTTCTTTACCTCAAGCCAAACAACTAAATTGCTACTTAGCATAAATTATTTATTGGCCCAGGCTCGATACCATCCAACACCAGCCCCCGGAGGTATGGGAGATATAAAAGATTTAAAGCTTCTGTGCAACGGCATTGGAGCAGCAGCCGCACTAGGCTTCTTTCCAGGAGGGTCCTCTTTATTTCCTTGTAAATAAATAGAGCCACATTTTTAGGGAAGGCAGGACCAGAAGGACCATGGCACTATGGGTACTTTAATTAATCATAAACCTGCCACTGTGTGAAACAGAACGCTGGACTGGATGGACCACTGGTCTGATCCAGCAGGGCTGTCCTTATGTAAGATCATCACATCCCCTTTCCATGGGTTATTGTGCAGTCTCCATAGTGCTGCCTGAGGGCTGAACATGTGACTGTCCCATTCTTATTCCCTTTCCTTTTTTTTTTTTTTGGCCCCCCCAGAGGGGATTTTTTATTGCATTTTTTTATATACTACAAACTACAATGAAAAATTGGGAAGGGGTAACTACATCTAGGGAGAAAGGAAAGAAAACCACAACTAACTAAAATCCCAAGAATAGGAGATCATAACAACAGCTCGTATAAATGTTAATCTTACATTGCTAATATTACTTTGAACATATTCGGCTATGCTAATTTTTTAATCTTTCTAACCAAAGTTTTAACCATTCAAGAGAACCCCCAGAGCATCCCACAAGTGATCCTGTACACATTGCCAGACTTGGTCTCAGAGGAAGGAAGACAAGAGGGTAACTGGTGCTGATGACATCATAGGGATTAAAGTAGCAGGAGCAAGGTAGAAGGAGCAAGCAGGACATAGGGCATCATTATCTGCAAGCATGAACTGCAGTCTACACACAACACTTAGTGCCTGCCATTTTCACCTACCACGGTTGTTATTAAGCACTTTTGTTCATTTGTAATGTACATCATATGCAGTTGGTGTGTTGAATCGCTTGCTTTCCACTACAGAAATCCACCTCACAATTTCTGTGATAGTTTGACATGCCATTTTTCTCCTGATGCATTGTGAAAATGTGCATGGGAATATTAATGGAAAACAGAGCTTTCACTGCTGTCAGGTTGTCTGCTGGGGGAGTTTATGTAGTACCAGAGTGTTCGAACAAATAGGACAATCAATACTTGGTGGGAAGTTTCTTTTCACTCTGTCTGGGTGTCTGCACTTCAGAGGGTGAAGAAACTTTTTGTCAGTCTCTTCTTTTGAATTCAGTATAAATGCTCCATTTTACTGGGACAATCAGCATATTAGTTAAGCACAACAGCTGCAGAAACAGCATCATAATATTTTACTAGAATTCAGCTTCTCATGATCATTGACAAGTAAAATAATACCCTACTCAGAATGATCACAGAACAGACTTTAAATAAATTCGGCATGCAATATATAATATTGTCTATAATTTACCATGCTCCTGATGACTATTTGGGACACTTGTGTGATAAAAGAACAATAGGGTAAGTGGAACATCTAGACCAGACCTGTAAATTACAGCTTTCCTAAATTATTGATCCGGTCAAGAGTTCTTCACATATGAGCTCCAGGTTCAAGTCCCAAGTACTTGTTCAATATCACACTGCAGATTAATAATAAACGTATGAATAGAAGTTATAACAAATCATTTTTGCTTCCTATATGTCCTAAAAAGTGTACTAATTCTGTAGTGGCTGTCTTAGAGACTGTTTTGGCATTGCATAGCTGGGAAATATTGATTGCCATGAGTGGTATGATTCTAATACTCATGGAACCAATTTTCAGGGGTATTTTATGTTTAAGAACTGTTGTTGATGTTGCCACTGAAGCAAATATTTAGAAGTACACTGGAATCACTTACCAGGTAAAACTGTGGCTTGAATGACATCATTTGCCAAATGACCTATATACAAATGAGACCAGAATGCAAATGGCGCTTTGCCATATGCTACTGAACATGCCTTGTGTCTACATATACACCTGTTTGCAACAACATCTATTAAACACACACTATGTTAAAAATGTCAATTTATAACTGAAAATCAAAATGTAGATCTAAAATTAAAAAGGTCAAGATGTA
>NW_015167568.1:467359-501904 GCF_001447785.1 Gekko japonicus | reverse complement strand
ATCTCCGTATTGACATGAAAAATACCCTGACACTTCACTGCAAGCTGTCATGCAGAATTTTTTAGCAGCTAGTGTGCAGTTTATTTACGGGAACAGTACATTTATGAGATAGTAGGGTTACTTGTTTACGAGATGGAGAACAATACAAGAATAAATATCAGTGGCAACAGGTCCCCGACTAAAGATGATCATGAAATCTTGAGAGCTGTCATTCTTTCCTTTATGCAGCAGTGATACCAGCTGCAAACTTGCGGGGATCAAACCTTGTAGGTAGAGGGCATAAAAAGCCAATGTTGGTCAGGAGGCACATGCAATCAAACAGAATTGTTTCCTCCTCATTGCTGTAATGGCATCACTGGTTTGTGGCTCTCTTTTTTTAAGTAAAGGATGATCTTGTTAGGACCAAGGTTGACCTGGTGATGTCAGGGACAACTTTAAAAGCAAAAGTAGTACATGGATGGTGGGGGAGAGAGAGGTTCTGAACTCCTCCACAGCTGCTGTTTACTCCAACCTATCTGTCCAGATATGTTTCTCCTGGGAGGGCACAGTTCTGATATTGGACTGGCTAAGGGAAAAGAAATTCATAGAGACACTCAGGGGACAAATGGAGAAAGTTCTGCATTCATCTGCCTGTTTTGCCACATTTGCTTTTAAAACTGGATCTTGCATCCCTGGCTTGAATCATGGCTTGGGCAGACATGCATTGGCCCTGCCTTTGCCACACTGGTCTTTACTGACAAATGATGGAATTTCAAAAGAGATGCCTCATTCCAACATAGAACATACCAAACCTGAATCACACAATGTTATAAACTCACATCTTAGACCCTCTTGCTTTTGATGGAGGTTACTTAGTTATATTAATTTAAGAAGCAAGCTAGCTTGGTATTCAGTGACTACAGCAAAAAATGTGATAAAAATTTCTGCGACTTCTTTTTACATAATCTCTTCAAGCCCTATGGGTCAGCTTGTACTTTTGTTAGGGAAATAACATTAAGAGAACATTTGTAGAGAACCTATCATTGCCTCAATAAGACTGACATCAAAACTAGTAATCAGGGAAATTGGAGACATCGTGTTTCCTGCAAGAAAGGAAACTGCCTATACACACACAAAGAAAGAGTCCATCTCAATTTGTCTTGGCATTTCTTGATTCAGATTAGTTCCTCTTACTTTGCCTTCCAGGTAGCTTTCTGAGCAGTTCTTGTACTATTAAAAGAGGGATGGTACAATTAGAGGCAATTGTAACAGAATAGTTTTTTGTAAAAATAACTTTCCTTGGCAAATAACCGCTTTTGATTTTGTACTAAATCTGTAAATATTAGGTACCATCCCTGCAATCTTCAATAACTTTAAATCATTTTCTCTTTGCTTTGCAAACAGGAGAAAAAAGGTCTGGATCCCAAGATACCCTTGCACTAGCAGAACTCTCTCTCTCTCTCTCTCTCTCTCTCTCTCTCTCTCTGTGTGTGTGTGTGTGTGTGTGTGTGTGTGTGTGTGGGCTAGAAATGTTCTTAAGTAGGGTTATAATCCTTCAAGTGAGGTCTAGAGTTCTCCTTACAAGTAATCTTCAGATTACAGAGACCACTTCTCCTGGAAGAAATGGCCACTTTGGAGAGGAGACTCTATGGCATCGCATCCCTGCTGAGATTCCTCCCCTCACCAAACTTTGTTCTCCCAAAGCATCACCCTTAAATCTTCAGGGATTTCCCAAGCTGGAGATGGCAACCCTATGAATTGTCACTACAGATGCAGCCCCCACTCACTGCACCCCAGTGTATCCCCAAGAAGGTTAAGGCAGATTATAGCAGATTTGCTCAATCAGTTGTTGTTGTTGCCTTCAAATCACAGTTGACAAACGATGATCCCATAGGGTTTTCAAGGTGAGAGACATTCAGAGGTGGTTTGCCATTGCCTGCTTCTGTGTAGCAACCCTGGACTTCCTTGGCAGTCTCCCATTCAAATACTGACCAGGGCTGACCCTGCTGAGCTTCCAAGATCTGATGAGCTCATGCTAGCCTAGGCCACCTAAATTAGGGCAATTGTAACTTACTATAATGAAAATCATTTATGAAGGAAGTATTGATAGTAGGAATTGTACAAAAATGTTAAAAAATACAGGCACTGATCTGGATAGCCCAGGCAAGCCCAATCTCACCAGAAGCTAAGTAGGGTCAACTCTGGGAAGTACTTGGATGGGAGACCTCCTTGAAATATTAGAGGTGGGAGGTGGGGGCAGGCTTTATTCAGCCAGCCTTCTGAATATCCTCCAGGCTGTCAGGTTCAGCAACAAGTAAATCTCCACACACATTTCCAAGGAAGCGTTATGCTTTATTAGATTACAAAACTGGTACCCTATCCACAGGATTATTGTTAGGAATAACCAAGGGGTGGAAATATCCCTACATATAGCAGGATGAGGCAAATGGCTAAGCAAATGAAATTTGAGCTCGTGGGGGAGAATTCTCCCGGTGGGAGGATACATAATAAGCGGGAGAGTCTCAGTGCCTCATGAGAGCTGAAAGATTCACACCAGCAGTGGAATGCAAGCCCTCCCCCCTTCACAATGCCAGACAGATAATGGAGTCTGGCAGCACTGGTTCTCACGGTCTCCCTATCACTGTTTACGGAAAGCGGCAGAGCAGCGAGCAATCCAGGATCAGAGAAGGAAACAAGCAAAACATGGCATCCTGCCCCCTCAAAAACACATCAACCACCTCCCATAGCTGACAGGGGACCTCCCGGTTTGTCCGGGAACCAGGCGTGGAACTTTCGCAGGAGTTTAGGGGCCTGCACATCTTTACCCACCACCCACTCCCGATACTGGGGACCCCAATGCACCCATTCCACCAAGTAAAACAATTTTCCACGTTTCACTTTAGAGTCCAGAATGTCAGATATTTCGTAGTGTTCCTCCCCCTCCACCAGGATGGGAGGGGGCACAGTCGGTTCTGGGGGCCATGGATTAGGTGCTGGACTGGGCTTCAATAAACTGAAATGGAAAATTGGATGGATATTCTTTAAGTTCTTAGGCAAGTCCAATTCAATCGTGACATCATTAATCAACCTTACAACTCTAAACGGCCCAATTTATTTCCACGCCAACTTTCTACAAGACTGAGAAAGACGTAGATTCTTTGTGGACACATATACAGAGTCCCCAGGCTGCAGAACCCAACCCTCCACCCTTTTCTTGTCAGCCTGATGTTTGCAGGTGGCTTTGGCCATGTCTAAGGCTTCGCAAATCTTTGGCCATGCCTCCCTCAATGTAGAACTCCATTCGGACGCCTCCCCCCCGACCCCGGTGTTGAAGTCAGAAAGGGGATCAGGGGACTGTCAGAACCAAGAGCAGCTTTGAACAGTGACATCCCCGTGGAGGCATGGTGGGCATTGTTATAACAGAATTCAGCAAGAGTCAGAAAGCCCACCCAATCATCTTGTTGGTAGTTTGTAAAGCATCGTAAATATTGTTCAAGTGTTTGATTAACTCGTTCTGATTGGCCATCAGTCTCTGGATGATAAGCACTGCTCAGGCACCGTTCTATTCCCATAAGTTCCATGAGCTCCCCCAAAAATTTCGAAACAAATTGGGGGCCCCTGTCTGTTATTATTTTGGTAGGCAGTGTGTGGAGCCTGACCACGTGTTTGAGGAATGCTTTGGCCAACGTCCGTGCCGTTGGTACACTGGGGAAAGGAATGAAATGAGCCTGCTTGGAGAATAAATCCATGACCACCCAGATCACCATCACGGATTTGCTGGGGGGTAACTCTGTGATGAAATCCATAGAAATTACCTCCCACCGTCTATTTGGGGTTGGCAATGGCTTCAGTAATCCGGGGGGGTTCCCCTTACGGGGTTTACACATGATGCACGTTTGGCAGAAGTGTACATACAAGGATAAATCCTTGTGCATGTGTGGCCACCAGAAAGTGCGTTGTACGAGGTGTAGCGATTTCACAAAACCTGTGTGGCCAGCCGGCTTAGATCCATGCAACAGTCCCATAACCTCCCCCCACAACAGTTTCGGAACAAAAAGTTTTATGTCCTTATACCAGCACCTGTTTTTCCCCAGTGCCAAATCCCCCGCCACCTCCACTTCCTGTTTGTCCAGCTCCGAAAAGGCAGCGGCGAATTTGGCCTCCCATCCTCCAGGAGGGGGAGGCGCAGGGGAGGTACGTTTAGCCTGGCTCCATGTCGTCACCGCCCCGCCCAATTGGAAAGGTGTGAACATGGATTCTAGGACCTCCTCGCGTCAGCTTTCATGATGCGGGAGGGGGGACAAGGCATCCACCAGTGAGTTCGATTTTCCTGGGAAATGGTGCAGGCTGAATTGAAACGTAGAGAAAAAATCAGCCCACCGGAGCTGTTTGGCGTTTAAGTTTTGGGGGGTGCGAAGTACTTCGAGATTCTTGTGATCTGTCCACACCTCAAACGGCACCCTCGCCCCCTCCAACCAATATCTCCACGTGGAGAGAGCTAGCCGGATTGTACCTGCCTCCCTGTCCCTGACCAAACAATTTTGTTTGGTGTCGGTGAATTTGCGGGACACGTAGGCCAGGGGATGGAGTCTGCCATCAGCTCCTTCTTGCAAAATCGCACCACCCATAGCAACGTCGAAGGTGTCTGTTTGCACCACAAACTTTTTAGTTTCATCTGGGTGCGCAAGAATGGGTTTGGTGGTAAAAAAGGGCTTTCAGTTTATTGAACGCCTCTTGGCATTCAGGGATCCACAATAGCTTAGCCCCCGGCTTCGTAGCCTCTGGACCCTTCCCCTTTATTTTCAGTAAGTTAGTGAGGGAGAGTCTCAGTGCCTCCTGATAGCCGAAAGATTCACACCAGTGGTGGAACGCAAGCCCTCCCCCCTTCACAAGGCCAGACAGATAACGTAGTCTGGCAGCACTGGTTCTCACGGTCTCCCTATCGCTGTTTACGGCAAGCGGCAGAGCAGCGAGCAAGCCAGGATCAGAGAAGGGAACAAGCAAAACATGGCAGCTAGCTGACACAGGCCCTCCCCAGTAGGGGTAAGTCACCAGAGGTCACCATGACTTCCAGGTGTGCACACATTTACACACACTCACTCACTCACACACTCACACACACACACATGAACATATAAAAATACAAAAAAAATACAAAACGTTTACAGGTTGAGAGAGAGAGATTGTGTATGTGTGTGTAAAATTGGACAGAAAGAGGCAAGAGAAACAGCATAAATATGCAGGCCCAAAATTACCACGAGGTTCTAAGAGAAGCAGAAATAAAAGGCACTAGAAACCTGCAGCTCTCAATTGGATGGTCAGTTTAAAGCAAAATGTGAATTTCAGTCTTCTACCATAACCCATTGCTTCTTGAACTATGGTGCCCCCTCAGATCTGCTGGATGCCACCACTGCAACGACAGGAGAAGTTACAACTGGATGGATACTCACATAGCAATTTGTATTCTAGACTAACCCACCCAGTTCTGCCTTTGCTCCCTATGGCTGGGATCACACACATGAAATAATCCACTTTCAATGCACTTTCCAACTGGATATTGCCAGTTCACACAGTTGGAAAGTGCACTGAAAGTGGATTGAAAGTGGATTATTTAGTGTGTGATCACAACTATAGTGTAGCTTTGTTTAAGTCCTACTTTCTTCTTGATCCTTCCTGTCAGGTCCTATTGACTCTATTCAAATGTTACATCTTCTGATATCTGTCTGTAGTCTGGCTGTCTTGTCTGGAACAGCACACTACAAGGTTTCTTGAAATCTTCCTTTCACATTTCTCCTTTCACATAGTGTCCTGTGCCCTACTACACAGGACTCTTTCTTCTCAACCTCTCCCCTAGCTTCCTCATTCTAAGGTCATTATCTGAAACACATTTCTTTTGGCTCTCTTGGGTCCCGGTCACACGGAGGATTTGCCCTGCGAAAGGGATGGATTGAGGGCGCATCAAACGGGTGCGATTATACCACAACATCTGGGAAGCGTAGTGCACCCGTCTCCAACCCATACCATCGGCCTGAAGAAGTGGATTTAAAAGGCACTGGGGAAAAGGTAGTAGCTTCCGGGAAATGCGCGGCACAGGCGGACGTCTGATCGGAGATGCGCCGGTAGCCCGTGGCATCCAGCAGCCATCCATGACCCGCGCATATGCAGTAACGCATTACTGCCGTGTTGCCTCACTGGGACTACGCTGTTGCCTCCCTGGTGTGATCGGCTGCCGACGGCCTGAGGACAGAGCACGGGGGACATAAGATCGCACTCCCGCACGTCTTTTAGCTCCACCTCTAAAATGCCTCCCTTCCAGTGCGGATTTTCCCACTCGTGTGACCGGGGCCAAAGTCCTGGTTGCTTCCATTAATCCTGAGACCAGGTCCACTGAGTCATCTTGGATCCTGGAAAACTATTCTCTCCACTAATCCTTCATGCATTAAAAGAAGGAAATATACAAGAATGGGTAAGAGGGAGGATTTGAAAACATAGCATGTACTTTCTTGGTAAGGAGCCCAGCTGTTATCATTTCTAGTAAAGTAAATATAAAAACAAGTGATTGTGTAATCTTAGAGAAGCTTCTAGCAGTTGTTGAAAACCTGAAGCTACAGTCATCATGACAGGTGAGAAGAATAAGGCAACTTTGGCCTAGACCAGCTGTTTGGTGTAGTGGTTAAGAGCAGCGGACTCTAATCTGGAGAACTGGGTTTGATTCTTCTCTACATGCAGCCCCTCCTAGCTCACAGGGTGTCTGTTGTGGGGAGAGGAAGGGAAGGAGATTGTAAGCAGCTCTGAGACTCTGAGTGAAGGGTGGGGTATAAATCCAACCCTTCTCCTCCTCCTCCTCCTCCTCTCCTCTGAGAAGCCTGGCCTAGGACCTCTTTTGAGTCCTCAAGCTCCTGTTGTGAGAAGCTTTAATTGCAACAAAACGGGAAAATATCCCCCTCCTCAGAAGTTACACTACAAACCTCTTCGAGCAACTCCAAGCCTACACACTCACAACAGCTCAGCCCTTCAGCATTAAAAGCTTTACAACTGCAATGCCATATCGAAGTCTTCAGAAGTTATGAAAAAGAAAGTAAGAAAAGAAGCAAGGTTAATCTCAAGTGGTACAGTTTTAAAAGCATAAGAGGCAGCCAGAGGAAAAAGATGAAGATAAGTAACAGTAGAAGAGGTTAAGAAAGGTGTTTTGATATATGAGGTGTAAAAGACATTGGAGCATTTCTTGCACTATTTATGTGAATGTTTGATTACAGCAGAAGAGAAAGTGGGAAAAGGATGAATGTCTAATGGGCCTTGATTTCAAGAGGGAGTCAGTGTACATAATACAATAGGAATGAATCCCCCAAGAGGGAGGGAGGGAGGGAGGGAGGGAAGGAAGGAAGGAAGGAAGGAGTGGTGGCAAAACAAAACAGACAACACAAGAATGATAATATGAGTGCTGGAAACCCACAAACAAATTATTAACATCATCTGAGGGAGAGGCAAGAAAAACATACCATTGTCTCTTTTCAGGAGACCATCCCCTACTGGATTTAGAATTATGGCAGTTGGGAGCCAAGCACACAACCCAGTCAGTTACATCTTGTCACTTATTTGATGGAAGAAGGCTTAATCTAATTTCATTTCTGTCCCAGAATATGGTCGGCAGGCTTAGGAAACCAGTATAGTGTAATGGTTAGAGTCAACAAGAGGAGACCCGCATTGAAATGCCTGCTCAACATGAAACTCACTGGGTGACCTTGTAAAAGTCAATCTTTGTCTGCAAAACCTACCTCACATAGGTGTCGTGAGGATAAAATGGAGGAGGGAGAACCACATATGCCAGCCTGAGCCCCCTGGAGAAAAGATGAAATAAAAATGCAGGGGTCATTTCCTGCAGGAGCGCACAGGAGCGGAGCTCCAGCAGTAAAGAGCCCGGGGGGGGGCACATGCAACAAGCCCCACCCCCTGCTCCCAGCAGCCCTCAGTCAGAGCAAGAAGCAGCCAGGTAAGTTGCAGATCTCCCCCCGGCCCCCCGGTTCAACACAGTCCAGTGGCATCTTTAAGACCAAGTTTTATTCAGGTACAAGCTCTCCCACCTCTGCGAGGACAAATCTGCACGTTTCCCCGCGCCCCCAATAGCTAGCAATCCAAAACAGTCCAGTGGAGCCTGAGCGGTGGGTGTTGCCTTCTTCTGACACACTTCCAGTGATGTCAGGGGGTGTGCAATAACCCACAAATGTAAATAAGTTATGCTAATGAATTATGCTAATGAGCTCCTGCACCTCTTTTTCTACTAAATGACCCCTGTAAAAATGTAATAAACACATAATGTGTTACTGAAGGTAAGGTTCGGCCCCGACCCACTGGGGGGGGTGTTTTCAACCCTGGGGGCTTGGGGGTAAGTGGGAGAAGACCTTCTACTGGCTCCATGCCTTCAGGCTTGGGGGTGTGGTCCTGTGGCAGCCCCCAGGAAGCCCCAGCTCTTCCTTTGGAGGCCAGCTGGGAAGACAGAGCTCCAGGTGTTCCAGGGGATGGGACCTAGCTTGGGTCTATGCCCCCACCCCATATTTAACCAAGCTTCTGCCAGACTGCCCCCACCATTTGCCCCTGGGTTCACAAGCAGGTTTAGGGCTGGATGGTATATGAATGGAAGATCTCCTAGGAACCATATGTATTTATTTAAAACATTTTAATGTCACCTTTCCACCCAGTTCAGGGTCCCCAAGGTGGCAAACAGTGAAAACATTAAAGTAGTTTTTAAAACACCTTCATTCCCTGGTGGAAGGCAGTGATACAGTGGGAGAAAAAATTCTCCCTGGGGAGGGAATTCCATAATCTTGGTGCCATGACTGAGAAGGCCCATACTTTGGTTCCTGCCCATCTAACCTCATATGGCAGATGGACCTGAAGCAGGGTCATTGAAGATTATGGTAGTGGTCAGGTAGGTTCATATGGAAGTTGATAGCCCTTGCTGACCTCAAGTTGTACAGGGCTTTCAATACCATCAACGTGAAGTAGGCCCAGAAGGAAACTGAGAGCCAGTGTAGATGAAGCAAGACTGGAGTGATATGGTCTCTACAACCCACTCCAGTCAGCATTCTGGCAGCAGCATTCTATGCCAACTGTAGCTTCCAGACATTCTTCAAGGGCAGGGCAGCCCCATGTACAGGGCAGTAGTCTGATTTAGATGTTAACAGGACAAGTACCACAGTGGTAAGATTTTGTTTTGCCTAGGAAAGGGTCAGGGTCACGCGATCCATGATGATCTTGATTGGCAACGTGTGAAGTCTAAATACATGTTGGAGGAAAGCTTTCGCTAACGGTCGAGCAGTTGGCAAACTGGGAAATGGGATGAAATGCGCCTGCTTGGAAAACAGGTCCACGACTACCCAAATTACAGTCATAGACTTGCTGAGAGGTAAGTCTGTGATAAAATCCATAGAAATCACCTCCCATGGTCTGCTGGGAGTCGGCAGCGGCTTCAAGAGGCCTGGGGGCTTCCCCGGTCTAGGCTGCAGATTTGCAGATAATGCAGATTTGACATGAGTGCACATACAGTGATAAATCCTTGCACATGTGTGGCCACCAGAATTGACGCTGTAAAAGATGCAGAGATTTTACAAAGCCCAAATGGCCAGCCGGCTTAGATCCATGGACGTCCCCCCACAACAGTTTTGGAACAAACAGGGTTTTTTTTCTTTATACCAGCAGCCATTGTCCCATTGCTCCAAGTCCCCCGCTGCCCTCACTTCATCCACATCAGATTTGAAGAGGGCGGAGGCAAATTTGGCTTCCCAGCCCCCCACGGGAGGGGAAAGGGGGAGGGTTTCCTTCACTTGCCATCACTTCCCAGTTGGGAAGGCGTAAACATGGAGTCTAGTACCACCTCCCTTTGGCTATCGTGTTGTGGGAGGCGGGACAAAGCATCAGCCAGGGAGTTTGACTTGCCTGGGAAATGGTGCAACGTGAATTGAAACTTTGAGAAAAAAATCAGCCCACCGAAGCTGCTTGGCATTCAAGTTGCGAGGGGTGTGGAGCACTTTGAGGTTTTTATGACCAGTCAAACGGTACTTGCGCCCCCTCCAATCAGTGCCTCTACATGGAGAGCACCAGTCGGATTGCTCCTGCTTCCTTATCCCATACTGACCAATTTCTTTCTTTGTTGTTAAATTTGCATGAGACATATGCCAGGGGATGGAGCTTGCCATCTG
This sequence comes from Gekko japonicus, assembly GCF_001447785.1. Taxonomy (NCBI): domain Eukaryota; kingdom Metazoa; phylum Chordata; class Lepidosauria; order Squamata; family Gekkonidae; genus Gekko; species Gekko japonicus. Next base: position 491,729 of record NW_015167568.1, on the reverse strand, counting down.
CCCCTTCTTGCAAGATCGCACCACCCATAGCAACATCCGACACATCCACTTGGACCACAATTTTTTTTGTTTCATCTGGATGCGCCAACACTGGTTCTGCTGTAAACAGCGCCTTTAGTTGATTTAACGCCTTTTGGCACTCAGGAGTCCACTCCAGCCTTGCCCCAGGCTTAGTAGCAGCTGGCCCCTTCCCTTTGGTTTTCAATAAGTCAGTCAGGGGCAGACTCATTTGGGCAAAGTTTGGCAGGAAATTTCTATGGAAATTAGTGAAACCTAAGAAACTCTGAAGCTGCCGGTGAGTTTTGGAAGCCTCCCACCCCAGCATGGCTTTCACCTTCCCTGGGTCCATCTCTATCCCCCTTTGAGAGATGTGATAGCTGAGAAAGTAAATTTCAGTCTTATGGAACTTGCATTTTTATAGTTTGGCAAATAATTTATGCTTGTGTAACGTCTGTAGCACCTCTCTCACCAACTGCACATGAGAGGCTTTATCGGGGGAGTACAGTAAAATGTCGTCCATGTAGACCAGGACCCCTTTGAACAGGTGATTCTGCAACACTTCATTTATTAGGTTCATAAAAACTCCCGGAGCCCCCTGGAGGCCAAATGGCATCACCAGGTACTCGAATTGGCCTGGGGGTGTGTGTTGAAAGCTGTCTTTGTACTCATCCCCCTCCTGTATGTGCACCTGGAAATAAGCATCTCGCAAATCAAGCTTAGAAAAGATCTTTCCCTTAGCAGCTTCATCCAAGAGATCTTTGATCAACGGCATGGGGTAGGCATTTGTGGACGAGACTGCATTCAATCCACGATAGTCTGTACACAGTCTTAAACCCCCATCCTTCTTTTTCCGGAAGAGGACGGGGGCTGCAAATGGGGAAGCAGCCGGCCTGATAAACCCCCTGGCCAAATTTTTATCTATAAACCTCCGTAACTCTTCTTTCTCACCGGGGCTCATAGTATAGAGCTTCTCCTTCGGCATTTTCTGACCTGGCAATAACTCGATTGTGCAGTCAGAGTTGTGGTGCGGTGGGAGCCCATCCACTTCTTCCTCTTTAACACCAGGGTTAAGTCTCTATACTCCCTCGGGATTTTGGCGAGTTCTTCCGTAGCCAAACATGCATGAGCCGGTTTGCTATCAGGAGCTACTCCCCACTTCAGGTCCCACACATGGTGTCGACACTTAGGGGAGATGAACTTTATCACCCTGTCGCCCCACAATATGTATGGATCATGTCCATGGAGCCAAGGGTTTCCCAACATCAAGGGAAACCAAGCTCTGGGTGACACTACAAAAGTTCGATCTTCCCAATGATCGCCAGCCCCCATACGCAAAGGCATAGTCTCGAATCTACAGGGCTTTTTCATAGAGGATCCCAATTTGTTTCAAAGTTTTGGGGAGAACTAATGGACCTTATGGGTGTGGAACGGGCCCTTAGCAGTGCTTACCACCCAGAGACTGACGGCCAGTCAGAATGAGTGAATCAAACACTAGAGCAATATCTGCGCTGTTTCCCCAACTTTCAACAAGATGATTGGGCAGACTTGCTGCCCTTGGCTGAATTCTGTTATAATAACGCTTTTCATTCATCCATGGGGGTTTCTCCTTTTAAGGCTGCTCTGGGCTATGACAGCCCCCCAGTCCCCTTCCTCACTGTCTCTTCGGGGGAAGGGGGTGATGCAGCAGAGGGGTGTGCAATGCTGAGAGACTCTTGGCCGGGAATCTGTGAAACACTGGAGGCTGCCAAGGCAGCTTACAAGCACCAGGCTGACAAGAAAAGGGTGGAGGGTTGGGTTTTGCAGCCTGGAGATTATGTGTATGTGTCCACCAAGAACTTGAGACTCTCTCAATCCTGTTGGAAATTGGCATGGAAGTACATCGGACCTTTTAAAGTGATAAGACTGTGTAATGATTCCTTGTTTTTTTTGTGTGTGTCTTTTGAAAGAGAAAAAGAGCTGAAAGCTGAGTGTATAGGAAAAAGTAAAGTAAAGTTTAAGTGAAAAAAAGTTAAAGGAAAGTCTGAGTGTCATAAAAAACTGGAGTGAAACAGTGAACATATATGGCATTGAGATAAACAACTGTTACAAAGTTACATGAAAAGATCCCTGTCAGTGAGGGAGAAGATTGTGTGTGATACCAAAGCAATTGTTCATCATTTACACATTACTAGTTACATTGTACCACCCTCTTATTTAGTAATTATTTCAATAAATCCTATTTTATCCAAGTTTATATCAACTCTGAATGAAATACTTCCCAGGACCACATAGTTCCTCGTAAGCCTTAAACTCGGTCTACCAAACTAGTAAGAGCAAAAGTAAAGGCATAAAGGATTGGAAATCCTTAAAATTTCCTGGTGGCAGCAGAATCTACCCAGTTAAACAAAAAAAGAGAGAACTTTTAAAGTAAAACTAGTCCTCCCCAATAAGGAGAACGTCACAGGCTGATGAATGACGTGACTGTAGAGTTGGATTTACCTAAAAATCTAAAACATATCCATCCAACTTTCCATTTCAGCCTTTTGAAGCCCAGTCCAGGCCCTAATCGATGGCGCCTTGAACTGACGGTGCCTCCCCCTCTCTTGATGGAGGGTGAAGAATATTACGAGATCTCTAGCATTTTGGACTCTAAACTAAAACATGGCATTTGTACTACCTTGTGGAGTGGGTGCATTTTGGTCCTGAGCACTGAGAATGGGTGGAAGTAGGGGATATTCAGGCCCCTGACCTCTTGCGTGATTTTCACAAATGTCTCCCGGGGAAACCGGGAGGTCTCCCAGGCATTCTGGGAGGGGGCTGATTTTTTTTGGAGGGGACAGAATGTCAGCTAGCTGCCATGCTTTCTTTGTTTACCTTCATCCCTGCCTTTGCGCAACCGCACATGCTTACTTTGCTTGGCTACCATGAGTAACATAAGGGAGGCGCTTTCCCACCAATCCGAACTGACTCAGCCAGATGACGCTATCAGTATAACCTTGAAGGGAGGGGAGGGCTTGAATTCTACTACGGATGTGAATATTTCTGCTCTCATGAGATTGGGGTGAGTCTCCCATTCATGATGTAATATCCTGCTGGGAGGATTCCTGCGCACGCGCTTGGATTTCATTTGCTTAGCTAGATGCAGCATCATAGTATATGTATGGAACCCCTTGCAGCTATCATTATTTCTGACAATGTACCTGTACCACTTGGCAACAGACTAGTATTCTAATAAAACATAGCCTTTCCAGGAGAGTATGTTTGGACCTGCTTGCTGTTGACCCTGACAGAATCCCTCCACCACCCCTCCTCCTCCTCCACCGCCACCTCGTCCCCCCCAGATTCCACTGCCGCTGCCAGCGCCGCCGCTGCCTCCTCCCCCCTGGGGCCACTACCCACTGTCCTGATGGCTCTGTCAGCCATGCCGCGACCCAAGGATTTACTGGATGTTACCTTTGATGGCGATCCAGAAAACCTCTCCTTAATTGTGTGGGTGATGAAGTTTGTGGAGCGGTAGGCTCAGTTGTTCCCGGATGAGGAGCAACAAGTGGACTTTATCGCTTCCCGCTTGCAGAGGGTGGCAACAAGCTAGTATGTGAGTCTCCACAACTTGGATGCAGTGGAGCTGGGGAGTGAAGATGCGTTTATGTGGGCACTGCGAGCCCGATTCGAGGACCGCACCGCTCCTGAGAAGGCGGAAGCGTTCCTCTGCACATTTAAGCAAATGAAATCCAAGCAAGCTTGCGGGAATCCTCCTGGCAGGATATTACATAATGAACAGGAGACTCACCCCAATCCCATGAGAGCAGAAAGGCCACAGCTGAAGCTGGTGAAAAGTGCTCCTAGCCACTGCCAACACCTGTTACCCAACCAGACCCCTGGGTCCATCAGTACCACCAAGCTACTGATGTATTCATTTAGGAGAAATCCCATCCAGACCAGAAGATGCCTCTGTTCCTGTATGTTTGCCACTTAAGAGTTCCATGAGGAAAAGACAGAAATAGGATAACTCTTCCATCATCCTTCTGTTTCCCTATCTAAATGAACAAGGAAATTTGGGGGCTACAGAGTAGAAACATGGTGACCCATAAGGTTTCTCATTCTGAGTGAACAGTGTTATGAACTCCAATGTATTGTAGCAAAAGGAGGCAATGGAAGTTGGGGACTGATCAGGATTCAGTCCCTAGCCTTGTAAATCGCTTGCAGCTTCTGCCAGCTGGAAAGTCACCTGTGGGGCAGTGGTGTGCTTTGGGTGAAGGAGAGGTTTAGATCCTGTCTGTTCAAATATGGTTTATTTGTGAGTCTTCTGTTGCTTCATTGCAGGTAAATGTGATGCAGAGATGGCAACTGTCATGTGAACACGTGGCTGTGTTGTCAGGCACCTGAAGCATTCACACCAAGACATGTAAGTACTAAATGGAATTGACACTGTACTCTACAGAGCGCAGCATCCTTAACGGCACAGGATGCACGTCGTAGAACTATATGAGATTTCATTGGTCATGTTTAACATTAATGCAGCAGCACAGTTACAGTTGTTGAGAATGAAAGTTTTACAATATATGGAGCCCATTATGTTATCACTAGAAATCTGTATCAACTTCAGACATGTTGCCTTTGACTTCAAGAGGGTGACAAAATAATGATGCAAAGTTCTCCAGATGCACATCTTGTTTAATATTGCGATTATATTTGACATGTAGGTGGCATGCAAAGTATTATTTCAAATTTTGTGAAAATAATATTTATTGCATAGCAGAGAAAGCCCACCCATGCAGAATAAATAATGCCTTCTCCATGAAAGGGTATAATTAGCTGAAAACCAAGAAATGACAAATATCTTGTCTAGTTGAAAGTTTCCTCCATGAGATTCTGAGTTTGAATATTTTGAAGGCAAAAATGATAGTTTTCACTGGTATATAAATATTTACTGCAGCATGGCATGATAGGTTAGGTTAGAGGAAGTTCCCTTGCAGCTGGAGTCACAACCCCTCTGCTAATAGGGTTAAGGTTTCCTAACTCAAAATTCTTCAAAATATTGGACTTGTGGATCAGGCTGCATGTACTAAGACTCTATACAATAGCCTATTCCACTAATTGATGTCTTAACTGTAACCTGAGTGCAGACCGATCTATGGACAAGTTCAAGGCTTAGGGCCTCCTTCCTTAAAGCCCTCACTTCTACTCACACACCTTGAGTTAAACCAAACAACTATTTATTATAACAGGTAGAAATACAATTTGCCCTACTGTGTATAGTAGTCCCCACCCCCACAACTCCTTCCTCTTTGCAAACCAAAGGTCCAGAGTTTGAAGATGAGTGATGGATTGTTAAGTCAGGGTCTTACTCACTGCTCATTGAGACTGCAGCTCTCTGCTAGTGTCCTGGCTTTTGAAAATACCCTCCTTGGGAAAAATCTGTGAAGCAGAAAGTAGCTCCTGTGGCCATACAGGTCGTTGTCCTGAAGTGCTGTTTTCTTGCTGAAGCTGAACCAGCTGCACTTCCTCAGAATAGGGTTGCCAAGTCCTTACCTGGTCCGGAGCGGGGGAGTCCAGGCTTGGTCCGGGAGCCCTTAACCGCAGGCAAGTCACACGAAAGTGACGTAAACACGTCGGGAATGTTGGGGGCGGGGCCACAATAATCAGAGGGAAAACCATAGAGTTTGTGGCCCCGCCCCCAATGTCCCCGACGTGCTTGCGTCACTTCTGTGTGATGTGCTTTGGGGGTGGGATTCCCCCCGGGGCCCGATCTGGTGCCACCGGGGAACGGGCCTCCCGGGCGGGGGTTTCCCCGCCCCCCCAGGGGACTGGGCAGCCCTACCTCAGAAGCAGGCCTCCAATGTGAAACAAATTTTTTCAGGGCCTCCCTCCTCACCAAGCAGTGATTTCCGCCAACTGAGGAAGAAATCAGCTTAAGTTCAAAAAAGAAGATCTGGAGGCTAACCTCCTCCACAAGAAGTGATTTCAATAAAGAGAGGGTCTGCACCAGACAAAAGCTTCTTCAGCTGAGGCCTTTCAGCAGTTCAGTTACTAGGGTTGCAAGTCCCCAGGTCCCAGAGGGGGATCCCCTGATTTTGGGGGCTTCTACCTGCTACGGACCAGCTGGCTGTCGGGGAAAACCCCACCCCTATACAGGGATGTTGCTGTGTGACGTCCCAAAACAATGACATCACACGGAAGTGATAGTGTCATGTCAGGGATGTCACATGGGGATATTCTGGTATTTGGGCAAACTTTATGGTTTTGAGGGCAAAAAAAATCCATAGAGTTTTGTCCAAATAACAGAGCGACGACATCACTTCTGGGTGACAGCATTGCATTGAGGGCATCATGTGATGCCCCTGCCCACCCGTGGAATGTCCCCCCCAAATTCCCCTGCTGGAGCAGAGGTAAGACCTAGCAACCCTATCAGTTACTTGGAGAAAACACAGGAGCTTCTGAAAATCATCTCGCCTCTCTCCCTTCTCTCTTGATGGGTGATAAGCAAGATTACCAAGGTTCCTTTGGTGGAGAAAAGGACTGGAAGAGTGGATGGGCACAGCCTGCCAATCTCTTACTGACATGTCCTTCTCCCACCACCATACTTCCCTCTGCCCACCAGTACCTCAATAATGGCACCTCTTGACCCCCCCTCCTGAAGTGCTATCCAGGCACATGATAAAATATACAAAGTATCAAAAGGTGTTAAAAGTCTGCCCAGGAGGCTTGGCTGTCTGTCAGCCCATAGTTGAACATATTCATTCTGGGGCACTTTGTAGTCTACTCTCAGTCCTCTGGTTGTCACCACTTTTCTTCTCCTTAAGGTGGTGTTCTGTCTATCCAAGTAGGGAAGTAAAGGGATGGCTGGGCTCCAATATCAATCAGGCTATCTTCTGTCCTTGTCCCCACAGTGGTGTTCCTGCTGCTACGCTCCAGTGTGCCCTAGAGCACGAGCCACAGGCTAAGAGCCAAAATGCCAAGAGTCCTTTGGCACGCCATTCAGATTGTATCAAAGGCCTCTGCCCTTGGCAAGTTGGCTTGTTTTCCCTCCCTGTTAAAAGAGGCAGTCACTTCCAGCATGTCTTACAGCTGTCCCAGGTATTCTCAGCAGCAGCTGCAGCAGCAGCAGCATCATCATCAGCATCATAACAGATCCAGAATCTCTTGCTTCAACTCACCAGTTGCCTCAGAAGCCACCACCATCCCACCCCATTTCCTTCTTCAAAACTTACCTGATGATGAAAGGATGGCTGCAAAGTCTCTCTTAAGATGCTTCTGGCTTCCTTACTGCATTACTCCCTCTTTTCCTCCACAGTTTAATGCTCTGACAGGTGGATTACAAGACTGATACTGCCTATTAGGTCAATGACAAAAAAATACTGGGCATAATGGAAAATACAGTTCCCATAATGTCTAGGTACCTTAGCCAGACCGCATAAGCACAGCTGTGCCTCCATGTACTCCTTCTGCTTCCTCAAAAAGATCAGATGACCAGAAATCTCACACCATTCCATTTTGTTGTATATAAATTTGCACCAGTTTCTTACCAGGACTTCTACCTCAGTCCATATGAACACACATGAAACTGCATGAATCAGACCATTGGTCCACCAAGGGCAGTTTTGTCTACTCAAACTGGCAGTGGATCGCTGGGGTTTCAGGTAGAGGTCTCTCACATCATCTACCACGTATAATGTTAGCTGGAGATGCTAGGGATTGAACCTGGGACCTTCTGTATGCCAAGCAGGTGCACTGCCACTGAGCCATGGCCCCTCTCCACCTCTCCCATTTGAAGCACTGTTAAAACATGTGAACAGGAAAGTAAGCACTTCTGTATCCTATCACAGGCATATATTGGCTAGCCATGTGCTGGTGGCTGTTACTAAGTGGAACTCATGTCACACTTCATGGGTGCAAAGTGAGAAAAGTGCATCAGCAGTTATTGCATAATTAATGTTTAAATCCTTTGAAAAATGCAAAGGTGTACACTGCTTTAGTCTTAGTTGGTGAGTTAGGAGGATAAGTTGCAAGGAGCTTTACTACTAACAAGTACCCCCTATTGAGAAACATCAGTCAACCATTCTTAGTCACTGATATAGCAAAGGTCTGGTCAGCCAGTATAGTTACAGGTTAGAAAAAAGGTTAATTGCAAATTCCTAAAGCCTGAACAGCGGGCATCTACATAATTCTAGATGGTTTGAAAAATATTAAAAGGATAGTGAGGCCAGAGAAACACCAGATCAAAGTCATACCCTTGTGAACATTGTTTCCCAATGGCTTAATTTTTTCCCTTTTCCCTTTTCTCCTTTTCATTTCTCTCCTACATACTTAGAATGAAGGAACTGGCTGGATATTACAGTGTTGAGAACTAATCCAGATATTAAATGTTATGTTTTGTTATTCCTTGGGGTGTTTGCTCTGTTGTTCTAAAGCATTTTATTCAATGAATTTGAATTTACATCCTATGACCAATTTGTAAAATATGTACTAGTTTGTCACTGTGTTAATGTACCTGTACTAAAATGACTTTACTTCCTTTCTCTCCCCTTCCCTCTCTAACCCTTCCCTCTTCTTCCTCCTCTCCTCTCTGCAACTTGAAAGTGCTATATAAATGATAAATTGTGCTAGGGTATGCCAGGAAAGGAGTTGCTATAAGAGGAAGATTACGTCGTGCTGAATGCATAAGGCTGGGACTTTTAGGTTTTATAGCTTTGCCTCAAATTCTTGTATCATCTAGGAAAAAACACTGGCCTTCCTTAGGATGCTGCATTTCCCTCATGTTAAACAGTGATAAATCATCCTGTGGCATTTTAGTGATATCACCCTTTTTAATTTCTCCTTTATCCAGATACTATTTTTGTCTGGGTGTAATGCTATGGAGGTTTCCTGCCAAGGATATGTTCATTTGTAGCACCTGAAATGAAAAGCATGGTAGAAAGCCCAGAAAATAAAGGCATATAATATAGCTGTATTGCTAAAGTTAAGCAGATCTGACCTCATAAATGACATTGATGGGAGAATACCTAAGAATAACACATAAGTTTCTCTGAGCAGAAGGGCAGGTTATATGTGCAATACAGATATATAAGCTTTGTTTTGTGTCTTAATACTAGTTTTAGTCTTATATTTATGATGTAATTGTGTGTTTTATTTGTAAGGCACCTTGACATGACCAGAATCTAAAAGGTGATTAAGTAAATGAATAGTGGAGAGTCGTTTGTGAAATGGCTGCCACATATAGCAATGGATTTCTTGCATGCAATCCCAAACAGGAGTTTCAGAATTGGGGGGGGGGGGGGGGGGGGGGATGTCCATCATTTTCTGATTCTTCCCTGTAATGTCCCACCCCCGTTTTTAAAACTATTTCTCCAGCTAGGTTCTGATATTGGAAGTATGCCCAGTTGAGGAGAAAATTATGTCAGGTAGGGGGAGGATTGCCAAGGAGAGTGAGTGGGGTACACAAAATGTTAGATACCCACTCCTGCCTGTCAGCTATGTATTAGAGATTTTTCTTTATTTTCTTTTATGTTAACTTGATAAATATGGGTGTTTCCTGTGGTAATACGGAATTCTATCCTCTATTGCAAACTCATTTGGGATGATTCACACATGCCTGTTCATGATGTGATGATGATATAAAGTGATGACTTGCATTTTTTGAATGGGCCATAAGCAGATCTCTAACACCACAGAGATAACATAGCAAACGAATGCAACATTTTTCAATAGCTCCATCTCAGATATTTGGCTGCAAATTAATAAGTGATAAAACATCATGTGATAAAAGTGAAAACCAGCCCATTATTTCAGACAAATTATAGGTGATAAGCCATGTACAAAAAATGCCCAATGAAGTTTGTGAGCTTTTAAAGGCCACTGCAGAACTACCTTAACCCAAATATACCCCCTGGTACCAATCCCAAACCAAAACATAGACATACCAAAACATTTTTAAATCCTTCTTTCAAAAGTAAGTAATTTTTTAAAAGAAAAACTTCAATTTCTGCATCTGTATGTATTATGTAACAATTAGCAATGATACGATGGATTTTTTTGGAGAGGTTCCTGATTCTATTACTCAGCTCCTCTATCGACCAGTAATTATGAATCATATCTTTAATTAGCTGCTGCTCTTCAAAAACATATGAAAGCCAAGGGCATAAAGTAATTCGCATAAAAGTTTTCCTAATTAATTTATCTGTCCATGTGAGTAACCAGGACTGGAGTCAGGGGAACATTTATAACTCTAGGAAAGCCAGCCCTAGAATCCAATGTCAAAAGAGAGAGAGATTTGTGAATTATTTTAAAAAAGAAAAGAGTAAGACCTAGAATTACATTAGCTCCAGAGAGACAGCCTATGATGCGTTTGTTCAGAGTCGAGCAAAAAAACCCCACGTACTTATTGATCCTATTCATTTTCATCATATTCTCTAGTGAGACTTTCAAATCTCCCTGGCTGTTTCCCTCATTTTACATTGTAGCAGTAATCAAGCACATTAAGCAATTCATTAAACAACAGCCCCACTGACCACAGGGAGTACTGCAGCTAACATTCATTAGGCAACTAGTAACTCTATTTAAGCACGTACAGAGCTCAGAAGTACAAAATGAGCGCTCTTTGTCTTTTGGAGCTGGTGTACAGACCACCAAGGTTGTACTGTACTGGCCTTTCAAAAACAATTAATCCTCAAACTTTGCTGGCGGGGTGCCTTTTAGGAAAGATGGGACCGAGGACCCTCACTAGTGTTTCAGACTATGTGCCTGTGTCCCTCTGCAACACCTAACTTTCTGGCCAGCCTTACTGATTTTACACAAGAAATTACATTGGTATAAACAATATGAACACTTTATATTCCAAAGACACAAAGACCCTTAGGTTAAAAAGAGGGTTGTCCTCAGGTGAAAACACTGTTGAGAGGCATAAAAAAGAGGAAGAGTACAACAAATGTTCTGAAATACACTGTAGAGTGATGGTTTTCCTTTAAAAAAAAATTGGACCCTGACTTCCTCCTGCACTCCTTCCTCTGTCCTTTTCAAGCTACTGTCTTCTCTTTGTTCTTATTCATCCCATTCACTTGACCACCTTTACAACTCTTTCGTCCCCCGCCCCTTCTATTTGCCTCTTTCTTTCTTGAATCTCTGTTATAAAAGTAGGAGTGGAAACTCGCAAGGACTTGCAGGAGGCATCTCACTCCCCCATCTCCCGCTATTTCTTTTTCCTTTTCCTGAAAGTCCCCATAGTCTCTCCCCCTTTCCTACTTTCTTCTCTCCTAGGATTGCCAGTGAAAAGTACTCAGAACGAAGAGTGATTTCAGCAAGAGTACTTTATTTAGTGAAGAACAAGACAAAAAACCCCGGCACGCAGGCCGGTATATATGCCCAGAAACCCACCACCAAAACACACCCACTAGTCACCCTATTGGCTATTTACAGTGGCCGAGAGTCCCATAGGCTCTCGGCCGCGGACCTGGCCCTCTGGTTGGTGCGGGCTAGGATCCGCTCAGCTATTGTTCTACAGGGACGAAGCTTTTGGCTCTGTGTGCGACCGTGTGGTCCAACGGTCGCACACGTGGTAATGGTGGATACATTACAGCCAGCCTCCCAGCAACAGAGATCAGTTCCCCTTAGGGTTGCCAGATCAAGGTTCAGAAATCCCTGGAGATTTGGGGTGGAACCTTGGGAGGGCGAGGTTTGGGGAGGGAAGCAACTTCAGCAGGGTATCCTTATATATAATGCCACTTTGGTGTGACTCTCTCATGAACGTTCCACACGCTCCCAAACCAATCAGGTCCTTGATCTGTCACTCAGGAAGAAGAAGAAGAAGAGATTGGATTTATACCCTGCCCTTCACTACCCGAAGGCGTCTCAGAGTGGCTTACAAACTACTTTCCCTTCCCCTCCCCACAACAGACACCCTGTGAGGTAGGTGGGGCTGAGAGAGCTCTGACAGAAACTGCTCTTTTTCAAGGACAGCTTTTATCAGAACTATGGCTTGCCCAAGGTCATCCAGCAGGTGCAAGTGGAGGAGTGGGGAATCAAACCTGTTTCTCTCAGATTAGAGTCGGAGCACTTAACCACTGCACGAAACTGGTGTGCAAATCCCCTGGCTGCCTTGCCTCACTGCGTGGCCTCAGTCCCACCCACAGAGCCAGCAGGCAGCATCTCACCCTCAGTCTGCGAGGAACCTCCGGACAGGATGGATGCTCTGGTGGGCAGAGACTTATGAGCCCCAAAGGGCAATCCTGCTGGCACCACAGCGTTCATTGATGGCCGAGGCCGACTGTAGGTAGCTGGATGCCACCGGGCGGGGACTGCCAGGGCGGAGGGTGGTGGAGGTGGCCCACAGCACGCCACCACCCAGACGGGCAGGGAGCCAGTGGTGGGGCATTCTGTCGCCCTTCCACCCCGGGGTCTGGGGAGGGGGGAGAAACCGGGGACTGGAGGCTGGTCCTTCCGCTGCCATGGCCGTCATTACTGGCCGAGGCCGAATCCACATCACCACCCAGCCTATGACTGGACAGAGGTTGGCGTGCCACTGGGGCAGAGAGCAGTGGAGGTGGCCCCAAGGCTGCAGCCACTTGGCCGGGCAGGGAGCCAGTAGTGGGGCGTTCCATCACCCCTCGAGCCCAGGGTCTGAGGAAGAGGGAGAAAGTGGGGTCCCGGGGCTCACTGTACTCAGAAGCAACAGGCAGGCTGGCCGCAACACTGGGCGGAGGGTCCTCAGGCTGAGGCCACTCCTCCCACTGCCATGGCCATTGGTGGCAGCCAAGGTCAAATACGCATGGCTGGCCTGTGACTGGATGGCCACTGGCATGCCGACAGAGCAGACAGTGGTGGAGGTGTCCAGGAGGCTGGGCCCTTTTCAGTCTTGTAGAAAAATCTGTTTTGCCCATTCACAGATCCAATCACCAGATTTAAGTATACAAAGATATCCTGACTTTGCTATTAGAATATTAGATATCGTCTACCACTTTCCCAACCAGGTTTGAGGTGTGCTAAGGAAGAAGGTTGAGAGACTACAGTGGTAGTGATGGGATTGGCAGTGGCGTGAAGTCAGTTCTAACCACATCCTGAAAAGTCTGGGCTGTAGTAGTAGCTGAAAGGTAACAGACATCTGAGCATGCAGCATTTCTTTGTTAGAAGTGTGTTGCTTGAAACTATTTCACCACAACTGCTCCCACAGCAGAAAAAAAGAGGGAGGTGAGGAGGAACCATCACTAAAAGAGTGGAAGTATATGCACAAAAAGTAAGAAAGGATGGCAAAAGATAAAGAGGATTTATGTTCCACCAGTCTCAGCAAGGAAAATGCCTTTCCCTCCTAGCACATACCACGTCCACTGTACCTTCACAACACACAAAATAAAATCCAGTTGTAGACAAGTTTATGAACTCAATATTATGGGTATCGATGGGTTTTCCCCTATAAGAGTTCCTGATCCTGCAAAGACTGCGTGGTGGTAACCAATGTTCCCTCTAAGCTGTGGGGTCTTGTGAGCAAAAATTCTACTTTGTGAGCTACTGGCATTAAAGTTCTGAGTGAGCGATTTGGCTGCTGCATCAATTAGTTTGCTCTGGAGCCATCCCTCCTGAGCTAAGACCAAAATGTGTGAGCTGGAGGCTAAAAAACTGTGAGCTAGCTCACACTAACTCAGCTTAGAGGGAACATTGGTGGTAACTAAGACCACTCACAAAGGGTGTATTCTTTTAAATTTGGGGGAGGGGCACAAGACTGAACTTGGCCCAGACCCATACTTAGTCATCTATTAAATTATTTCAACATGAAATTATCTAGTAGCTATTGCCCAAGTGTGTCCCCATCTATGGATATCTAAATCCACAGATCGGGGCCACACTTGCACTAAATGGATTTTTCTGAAAACTCGGGTGACCCCCTAAGTTTGCAGAAATACCTGAAATATATATTAAAAAATATACATGGGGGGTTAAAAGCCCCCCCCCAAGTAAAACAGTGTTCTCTACGCACATGCAAAGAACACTCTTTATTACCTAACTTCTCTGTGGTGAAGCATCCCTGGGCCCAGCAAAGGCAGCAGCAAAGCAGCCCAAGGACTGTGTCATGCCTGGAGGCAGCTGGAGGCAGCTGGAGTAGAGGCTGGCGACCATGCTGGCATTGTAGGGGTAAATGGGGAGCATTGCCTGTGCCATTTTTAAGAGGGAAAGAATGGAAGGAAGGTAAATTGTAAGGTAGAATTACAAGAACTGCAAAAGGAAGATATGCCTAATGACCCCCATACATAGTTTCTTATAAAAACTAGTCCTTTTACCTAAGATTTGAGTATCATACTGTATAAGATGCTCAGGGACTCATGCCAATTCACACATAATAGTGTGAGCCCCATCCCATTCAGATCAGGTCTGTGGTTGAACTCTTTTCCTTAGAAGCCACTTTCTCCCAAACTCAAAGAATGCCCTATAGCAGCTGCCATTTGCCTCGTTAGAGACAACATACAAATAATGTACGGGCACCCTTTATGCTTTCTCCAGCAGGGCAAATGCCATTTTAAATTGGTGAAATAGCACAAAGGGAAAGTGTTAAAACCTCCTTATCCCCATGTTGTAGTCCACCCTAAATTGGATCCCCCTTGGCTGCTGTCTAGCAGCAAAACAGGTCTGCCATCATTTCTATTCATACAATATCTAGAATAACTGCTCCCCTATGTGTTGGGTTCAAGTCTGTCAAGACACAACCACATGAACCTCCTTGATCACTTAGTTTGTTTTCATGCCAATACCAGCAATCCCAACGGAGATGTGTCACTATTTATGGTTTCATGATTACCTATCCTATGGTTGCTACCTTCCAGACTTCTGTGCCTTTTGTTATCCTTCAGACTGCCCAGCTTCTTTAACATTGTGTTGTATGTGTTATTTGAAATGCTTCTTATAACAATATTTCTCAAACCTCTAAAAATTTCTGAGCCCAGGTATACTTGCTGAAACATCATATTCTTTTTTGACAGCGACTCGGGATATGCACACACACACACACACACACACACCGCTAGTCAAGTTTTTCTTTTGCTAACATTCTTCTCTGGTATTAATTATGCCACTGATTTGAAAGAGCTGTGAGCTGCGTGTCTAGTGGAATACCTAAAGAAATGCTTACTATAGAAACAATCCTGCTGATATGTAGGTTACATTGTATAATTCCTTCTCCTTGATTTTTTAAACTCAAGAAATACACATAGTAACAATAGGAGAACCTATTCTTGGGGGGGGGGGAGAATCTTTGCTATTATTGCTGATTAGCATCTGAAGTTGTTTTTTCCCCCTCATTTCAATTGTAAATAATGGCAATTATAGCGGAAGTGGGCTAGATTTTACGGTGGACTCTGAGTGTACCTCAAAACAACTATTTCCCTTTCAAAAACTGACAACTGACATGAAGCTTTTATCCTTTCCAAACTGAGACTTGGTTACCACAAAGACTTCTTTTTTAAGTCAGTGGCTTATAAGGGTTGAGAAAGAATGAGTGATTTAACCAGGGGTCATTTCGTAGAAAAAGAAGTGCAGGAGCTCATTAGCATAACTCATTAGCATAACTTATTTGCATATGCCACACCCCCTGACATCACCAGAAGTGGGTCAGAAGGCAACACCCACCACTCAGACTCCACTGGACTGTTTTGGATTGCTAGCTATTGGGGGGGGGGGACATGCAGATCTGCCCTCACAGAGGAGGGAGAGCTTGTACCTGGTGGGCGCGGGAGGGGACTCTGCAACTTACCTGGCTGCTTCTTGCTCTGACTGAGGGCTGCTGGGAGCAGGGGGTGGGGCTTGTTGCATGTGACTGCCCCCTGGGCTCTTTACTGCCGGAGCTCCGCTCCTGAGCGCTCCCGCAGGAAATGACCCCTGGATTTAACTCTGCAGATCTACTGATGGTATTAAAGAAAAAGTATCAAATACATTTTAGGTTACTACTAGTACAGTGCGCATGGACGCCTACCACTTGCTGTATGTCTCTCTCTCTCACACACACACATTAAAAGGAAGGCATGGTCATTGCATTGCTAACAAAGGGGTATCTAGGGAAGGCTAGAAATATTTCTAAAGGCAAATCAATGCAGGTTCACTGCTGTGCACCAATTACCTTGTATGGAATTCTGCTGCAACTGTTGTGGTACAAACTTTCTGTTATTTTATCTCTTGCTGAAACTTTTGATTTTGATGGACTGCTAAGAAGGTTGCTGTAAAGAGGAAGAGTTCTTCTATGGCTTCATGAAGACCCTGCCATGTTCACAGCTTTGAGGGTAACGGGCAAGGAAAGATGAATGAATAAATATGAATTCTGCATTTGAAAAGTGTATCCAAATAGTTCTACTTTTATTTATCACATTAATAAGATCATAAATGGATCTATCTTATGCTTCAGAGTGCTGGCCCATCAACCTTGGCAGTTCTCCAAGTTATCAACAGAGGTCTTTCTCCTCAGCATGCTACTTCTGATTCTTTAACTGAAGATGCCAAGGATTTGACCTAGAATCTTAAACATGATAAGCATGAGCTCTGTTACTAAGATACAGGGCTCTAGTCGGGGGGGAGCTCTCAGGTACGGAGCTCCGGAAGAGAACCTCTAGGGGGCGGGGCGGTCACGTGCTTTCTCCTCAGCATGCTACTTCTGATTCTTTAACTGAAGATGCCAAGGATTTGACCTAGAATCTTAAACATGATAAGCATGAGCTCTGTTACTAAGATATGAACCTTCCCTGGCATAACATTCTGACAGCCAGTCTAGTGTAGTGGTTAAGAGTGGCAGACTCTAATCTGGAGAACCGGCTTTGATTTTCCACTCATCCACATGATGCCAGCTTGGTGACCCTGGGTCAGTCACAGTTCTCTCAGAGCTGTTCTCTCAAGAGCAGTTCTCTCGGAGCTCTCTCAACCCCACCTACCTCACAGGCTGTCTGTTGTGGGGAGAGGAAGGGAAAGGAGATTGTAAACTGTTCTGAGATTCCGAGTGAAGGGTGGGGTAAAATTCCAACTCTCCTCTTCCTCCTCCTCTTCCTTCAGATTGAAATACTATTTTACATTGCAGATATACCTAGGATCAAATTGAAAATGTCTAGTCTTTTTAATGAACCACACAACCAAAAATGCTGTTGTTTCTCTACAAAAGTCTCAAGGACTGAAATTTATATCAAGCTATTGTGAGTGGGAGGGGGTTGTGGTGGCTCAGAGGTTAAGACGCTGAGTTGCAGACCCTAGTGCCATGTGACTGAGTGAGCTCCCATCTCTGGTGAGCCTGAATCTCTCAAGTCATATCTCATCCTGCCTTTAGTTATCTGTTGACTGTGACCGGTGTTGGGTAACAGAAGAGGTAGTAGATAACTGCTGCCTCCATTTGTTTCTACTTCTAATGTTAATGTGCTGCCATATTTCTGTCGGTGTATTTGTAGGCATATGTAATGATAGTAAAGCATAGTGGCAGGGACAAGCAAGCAGCTGGAACAGTAGTGACAACCACCCCCAGGATACAGAAGGAACAGGGATGGTAGCTGAAGATGATGCAATAGTACTGAAGAACTTGCTTAGGGTTGAAAACATCTGTAGGTGTGTCCCATAAAATCACTAATGACAATTGGGTAAGTAAGGCAAATATCCCTTCTATGTTCCACAAACCTCCTCTTTCTTTAGCACCACCTTTCTGCTGTATGCTTTTATTAGCAAACAAATTGGCTCCATTTGCCAACACAAAATTACTTTATCAAAGTTAGTCACACATCTCTACCTGGTATAGAAGACCAGTGGTTAGAAGGTTGGACCTGGATTTAAAACTCAGGTTGTACTTGATGGTTAACTAGAGCTAATCATGCTTTCCCAGCCTAGCATATCTCAGAGCATGGCTGCGATACAAAATGGGATCATCTCATTTTTTTGTATGACACCCTGAGCTCTCTGGAAGAGGGCTGAGGGCATAAATGTGAGAAATGAATGGACTGTAGCCTAGACTTTTAAAACTGTGTGTATTGTTCACAGCTATTTCTGTTTCATTAAACAGATATTTCCACATTGCACCCTTTCCAGTGCACTCTTTAAA
Organism: Gekko japonicus; assembly: GCF_001447785.1. Classification (NCBI taxonomy): domain Eukaryota; kingdom Metazoa; phylum Chordata; class Lepidosauria; order Squamata; family Gekkonidae; genus Gekko; species Gekko japonicus. Next base: position 473,710 of record NW_015167568.1, on the reverse strand, counting down.
TCAGCCACACATATTTTATCCACACATCTTCCCTGTAGCCTTCATAGTATCCCCCTCCCATGCTTGAAACTATATAAAAACCCTTTGGCCTCAAACCAGAGAAGACCTAAATGCTGTAAAGTAAGGATAAATTAAAGTGACAGGGTCTCAGCAGTGGAAATTAGTGGAACTCTTCTAATTGCATGTCTAGTCTGAATGATGGGATACTTAATTCTTACACATCCCAGACAATTGCTTTATACCAACATGAGCTCTGGGAAAAAAGGCAGATTCTGGAGACATATGGAGTGGTAGATGGAGTGGAAAAATAAATCAGAGGCTCAAACAACAATGAAAAAATGTTTTATTTGGTATCATTATATAGCAGTGTTGGTATTAATAATACTAATAATGCCCCTTCTGCCCAGTTTTACTGCAAAAAATGGTGCATCAAATTATGTGGAATAATATGGTTCTGGATGATATTTATTGTTATTGGTGTACGTGTGGTGGGAGAAAGATGCTTTGGATGAGGTGCTGATATAATATTCCAGTAGTTAGTGGACAGATGCCTAAATATGAGGTCCCATGAGACACACACAGCTCAAAAGAGCAGCATGTCCCCCTCGATGCTTTTAAAAGGACTTCAAATAAAAGGCCTCCAAACTAGCATTGGGTTCTTATATCTATTTAACCTCTTGCCCCAAGAAGCAAAGAGCATCTGGTTAAGTGGAGAGTAAAAGCGCAGCTACTTTTCATTATCAAGGTTTACAGCCAGAATGTGCAGAAGCCATAGCTGCCAAGCCTGGGTTAAATGCCTGTTGCCTTCACTGCCTGAGGCCATCTAGCGTGTTTAGAAATGATTAAGTACTGCAGCCCAGAAAGGACCTGTCCTGAGCGTTCATCTCTGACTTTCAGCAGAAAGGAGAGGCTGGCAATGACAGAGGCAGATGGATGAGTCTCATTAGTATGGTGAGGCAGCGAACCAGGCTGCCTTCACAGAGCTGTCTAAAAAGAGAGAGAGAGAGAGAGAGAGAGAGAGAGAGAGAGAGAGAGAGAGAGAGAGCAAATTAAAATAGGAGCTGAGAAAGCCAATGAGCAAGTGTTTTAACTCTCTGGTACCTGGCTTCCTTGAAGCAGGTTGTGTGTCTTAGCAGCACTTTCACTCAGCTCTAAAAAGGGATGCTCGGATTTCCAGATCTGCCTTCATTCACTTATGGGATAACTAGTAACACAAACGTAACCCGCTCATCACAAGGTAGAAACTTTAATGATTGGACTCATGTTACTATATTTAATAGTAAACTAGTTGTCATTCACAGACACACAAATACATGAAATACACAAATATACTGAATCAGTCCCTTGATCAATCAAACTCAGTATTGTCTACTCAGACAGGCAGTGGCTTTCCATGGTCTCAGGCTGAGGTCTTCCACCAAGTTAAGACAAAGGGAGGCATCCTTTTCAAGAAGATAACACCTGTACACCCTTAGAGTGATGTAGCACCCCCCAAGGTCCAGGAATGCTGAGTCGCTCACTCCAATATTACGACTTCTCTAAATTAAAGAATAAGGTTAAAAAAGAATTAAAAGGAAGTGTATCTCCTGTAAAAGGCCAATTAAAATTAATAGGATATGAAAGTTCTGTAGTTTGGGAGAAGATGATCCAATGTTAGGTTTTTCTTTTACTTATAAGAGTAAATGTGTAAGACTGGATATGGATTGATTCAACAGTGACTTTGTTTTTGTGAAGTTGTCTATGCTTAAACCTTGGAAGGAAGAATTCTTGAATTCAGGAGACCACCAAGAACAGCAGGTGATGAAGAAATCAGGCCATGAATATCCCTGCATTTCTCTTCACTTGTTAAATAGTGTGTTTTATTTTTATTCACCTTTAAGACTGAAAAGGTAACAAAAGCATATGCGAAAGTCATATGCTATGGAGATAATCAAATAGTGCCAGAAATAGATCAGGATAGGGCTTGGCCTGTGCACAATTTACTACTGTCATGTTGACTAAGACTGAAAATGATTTCATAAAGTAGGATCAATAGACTAATTCCCACATTACATTATATACACGTACAGTTTAGATAATTGTGAATATAACAAGCCCATGTTTGCAGATTTGCATGTCACACTTTGGTAGCTGTCAAGGACTTCAGCTCCCTGTTCAATGTACACTTGATGACAAAATAAAACAAAAGTTTCAGTTTCCCTCAGTATAATGTATAAAATGTGTTTGCACAGTGCGAGGGAACAAAGTATTTCATTGCTAGCATTCAGATCAATGCCTACTAAAATTTGCTAAGCGATGCCAATGACCCCCCACTCAACGCCCCCCACTTGTAACGCCCCCCCCTCACCAGGCCGGGCACATGCTCGATTTGATCTTCATGGCTGGGGTAACAGTGGATTGGATTCCTGCTTTGGCAGTACCATGGTCAGACCACCATGCTCTGAGGACCCGTCTGAATGTTCCACCCTGACCCCGTTTAGGCGGTGAGCATATTTTAGCATGCCCGCAGAGCCAAATGGACCCAGTGCAGCTTCAAATGGCCCTGTGGCATCCGATGCTCCCTGGCAGCTCATTGGATGAGCTTGTGGAGGACTGGCATAGCCAACTCTCTGCAGCCATCGACGAGATCACTCCCCGGCACCTTCTGCACCCTCACTCTAGGCTTGGTCCCTGGTTTACCCTGGAGTTGTGGCTTATGAAGCGAGAGCTTATACGGTTGGAGAGAAGGTGGTGCTGGGCTCAAGATGAAGCAACAAGAACATCCTATAGGACGTTTATGAGATCCTATGAGATGGCAGTCAAAGTCTCCAAGAAGGAGTTCTATGCGGCTATGATTGCGTCTGCAAGCTTACGCCCAGCTCAATTATGTAGAATGATTCGGGCCATAACAGCTCTGCCACAGGGCAGACCAAACGTTAGGGAATTGGGTATTGGCTTGCGAGGCATTTACAAGGCATTTGCAGGCCTTCCACAGCCTGCAGTTCAGCGTCTTAACTACTTGAGCCACCGCAGCTCCTTTTTGTTGATTGTTTAAATGGTTTTAAATGTTTTAAATGTTTTATATGACTCTTGGCACGCTGGGCCAAACAATGTGAGCTGCCCTGAGCCCACTTGTGGGGAGGGTGGGCTATAAATGTAATCAAATAAATAAATAAATAAATAAATAATAAAAGTGAGCAATGGTCTAAGTTTTATAAATATTGCTCATCAGAAAAACAAAACTCAGGTTCCAGGTACCTTTTCCATCACACATACAAATATTGTGGAATTCTATCAGTTCTATCAGAATTCTATCAGAATCCCATCTGGGTGGATGCTGTAGGAAAGAGCTCCAAGTGTCAGATAGTTAGGGATCTAGCATCTTACTTGCAGATTTTTATTGCAATCCTTGTGAATTTTGCATTCTAAGGTAACAGTCCCCCCATATATTTCTGCATGATCCTTTTCCCACAGAAAGAGCCAAGGAATTTGATCCAATAGTTTCACATCTGCTAAGTGGGAAGACTCCTTCCAGTGGAAGGACTCTTTCTTCCAGCTGAAGATTTCTCTTTTAGTGGAAGGAGGAACACACTGGATATAACCCATCATGTCAAAATACGGACAAACATGTGGAAACTGCAGTCTGTTCAAAAGCAGCTAGTCTAGTAAAGTTGAAAAGTCAAAATATGATGCATTCAGTATGCTGAATTTACTTTGCCCAGTTTCTAACTCAGAGAAAGATTTGCACTTTCCATGCTATAATTTATTCTGTCCATAATCACATTAAAGAATTGATTCCGCATCACAGTTTGTGCAAATTCACTAATGTACTTTTCCTTTTTTTGTCCTTATGTAAAAAAAACCACTACGATAAGTCATTTAACTAAATGTAACATGTCAGAAAATGGTTCACACAAAGGAAATAATATTATGCAGTATAAACTCCCATTAACTAGTAATGTGGTTGACATTGATGGAAGGTGATTAAGCATACTGTTCTCCTTCTCATTGAAGTTTTTTAAAATAAATACCTGTATGTAAGAGGAAGTTGGTATCTTCTCATTTTGTAAATGGATTCCATGAACACGATTTCTTTCTTACATTAAGCTACGGATTAGAAGATATATTAGGCAAACACAGACGGGGAGGTAAAGAGATAATAGTCAATGTGGCAATTTCACCTTCCCGGCTGAGAAAAGGTTATTTACCTGAAGATGAAAGTTCATGATCAGTTGCATATATATAATTACATTTGATTATAGACCTATTGCCATTTCATTTTTTCCCTGAGGTCAGTGTAATAGTATATTTCCTGACCTCTGCCCAGGAACATTTTCAAAGGCATTTCATAAATGGTCACGAATGCTTTCACTAAGAAACCAGCTATTTCTGATGTCATTCAAAGATGATATACTGGATTTAAAAATATTGTGGAAGCAGCTTAGATGGTGGTGATGATGTACTTTATTAGCCAATGTAGATATTCAGTGCTAGTTTTATGTTTGAAAACCTAGCCATTAGAGATAAAAAGATCTCTGTTCCTTTGCTGTACTTTAATATCACTTGTCCCTGACTTTCATCCCTTCTGAATTCAGTGGAATTTCTAAAATTAATTCCTTAATTGTAATTGAAATTAATTCCTTGGTTCTTGGGCTTCATTTTCAAGCTGTGTTAGCAATGCACCACACACACTGAATGCTTCTTTAGATTGGTGGCTCATCAAGAATCTTGATACAACCACATGCACAATCACATAAAGACAGTGATATTTTTCCCTGGCTGTATCAGTAGGTGTATCAGTAATAAATATGCCGGAAAAGAGGCAAGTGACACATTGAAAGCTGTGTGGCAAACTGAGTATGCACAGTGCTGTATACCAAATGAGGGTTTTTTTTGTTTTGTTTTTTTAAAGAAACACATTGGAAAGTACACTAGGTAATTTGGCACTTCAAAGTCCAAGCAAGAATTTGGACAAGGATAATTTGGCCCTAATGACGACCATATTAGAGGCCAGAAGGGACATTTCCTTGATCTACTGTTGTTCATAGTATTGAGGGCTTTTCAACTCCACTACCTGAAGGGCCAACACCTGCTTATCTAAGTCAGTATCTCATCTGCTATCACCAAGTTCCTCCTGGGGAGGTTTTCTTGCCCTGCATTGAAGATAACTAGCAGCATTTAAAGTTCAAAGCATATCACTGTAATTCTTGTAACAGCCTTGTAAAATTAGCCTTTGGTGTTACTGCTGGTGGGCAGGGGTCATTTCGAGCAGAAATGAGCAGGGATGGTGTTCTGGGAGTGGCAAAATTCCCCCTCCTCAATTGCAAGCAAACACGCATGCTCTCCCTTCCCTATACTCCTCCCCCTGGGGCAACCAGTGCCAGCCAAAACTTTCCTTAAATCCAAGAGCAGCTTGCTCTGTATTCCTCCTCTGACGTTGCAGCTTCCTCTCTCCAGCATCTCATATTTCCTGCTTGGGAGAGAACACAAGCCTTCCTTTGATTGGCTGAGGACTCCTCCCCTCCTCCTCTGGGGAGGGAGGGGAAGGGAAACAGCCAGAGAGAGAGGAAAAAATGGAGCCAGTAGTTCTTTTAGGAAGACTAGTAACTTCTTCCTCCAGGTAAGGTTTTGTTTGCTTGCTGACTTCTTGGGGGGGGGGCTGGCTAAAGAGAGAGGGAGAGGGAGGGGGAGAGTCAGTGCCAGCAATGTTTTCCCCCCAGCTGTTTTTGCCTATAGACTTCTTTGGGGGAGGGATGCTAAAGAGAGCATGGCAGAGAGAGAGAGAGAGAGAGAGAGAGAGATGGATTCCCTTTTGCATTTCTAACAGATGGAACCCAGCAGTACAGCTTGCATTCTTTATTAGTGAAAGGGAGCAAAAGTCTAGCAGCACCTTAATGATTAACAAAAATTGTGGCAGGGCATGAGCTTTCATGAATCACTGCTCACTTCTTCATATACAGCTGGAATGTGAGTCCATCTGTCCTTATATCTTGGAGAGTGAAGTGATTTCAGATGCCAAATGACAATAGCAGGCATTGTTAATGAGAGAAACAACCGAGGTCTCAGTTCAGTCCAGAAGTTTGCAATTGTCTTGAGGTTCATTATCAGTTGCAATTCAGCAGTCTCTCTAATCTCCCTTTGAAATTTATTTGCTAGAGAACTGCTACTCTTAGGTCAGCAACTGAATGTCCTGGAAGGTTAAAATGTTCGCCCACTGGTTTTTTAATGTTGTGGTTTATAATAGCAGTAGAAAAAGTAAGAATCCAGTAGCAGAGACACTTTAAGCCAGTTTGGTGTAGTGGTTAAGAGTGTGGACTCTAGTCTGGGAGAACCAGGTTTGATTCCCCACTCCTCCACCTGCAGCTGCAGCTG
>NW_015167568.1:459039-467311 GCF_001447785.1 Gekko japonicus | reverse complement strand
CTCCTCCTCCTCCTCCTCCTCCTCCTCCTCCTTCTATATTTCCTTTTGCCCTGTGTGGAGCCCAGAAAGAACATTGGCAAGAAATGTGCACTCTGCACACGTTTATGGTCTTCGTTTTGGTGTTACTTGCTCTTCATTTAGCTGGTACTTAAAATGGTGTGGTACAGTTTCAAAGGGACAGATAACTGGGATGTATAAAAGGAATGACAGGATTGCCCATTGGAAATAATGGGAGAGGCCTGAAGGCCCATTGGAGATAATGGGAGCCAGGAATACCAATTGACTTACATGGGCTCCACTAAAATACATTGCAGCAGAAAAAAGTTGCAAAGAAAATGTGGAATGGTTTTTCCATTAAAGTCTTTGGGCCCAGATAGGCTACTCTGGGACTGGAATGCAGCCCCCAGAGTGGAAAGACAGTCCCTAGGAATAGAATCTGTGCTCTGGGACTGGAATGACAGTCCCCAGAGTGGAATGATGATCCCTAGCAATAGAATCTGTGCTGTGGGACTAGAATGACAGGTCTCAGAGTGGAATGACAGGACAGCCCCTGGGAATAGGCTCAGTGCTCTGGTACTGGAATGACAGGTTGCAAAGTGGAATGACAGCCCCTGGGGATAGGCTCAGTGCTCTGGGACTTGTAGTCACTTCTAGGATATGAGTCTGAAGTGAGAAGAAGATTGCTGCTACTCCTGTCTTGTCATTAATTGTAGAGTTGTTGATTTTATAATAAATGTTTGTTATATTGAAACCAATTAACATCTTGACTATTTTCTTTGTGCTTTTGAGGCAGTTTTTCTCCAGGTAGGCTCGCCAGCTCTGAGTTGGGGAAATACCTGGAGATTCTTGGGGTGGAGCCTGAGCGGTGGGTGTTGCCTTTTGACACACTTACGGTTATGTCAGGGGGTGTGGCATATGCAAATAAGTTATGCTAATGAGCTCCTGCACCTCTTTTTCTATGAAATGACCCCTGCTCGTGGGAGACAGAGTAAGACAGAAGAGCAACTTGTACAAGGGTACCCAGTGAGTTCATGGCAGAAACAACATTTTAACAGGGGACTTCATAGCTCACTGCTCTTTTATCCCAGCTATCACTGGCATAAAATAATTTAAAGGGAATTTTGAGCTGCCACTAAAAAAGATGGTTCAGTGGGCTTGATCCTACCAATGCTAAATACATTTAAATCCCATTGACACAAGCCTCCCTATTCTGGTTATACTAAAACTGGAAAAGACAGCAGGAAGTAGACAAAGAGAAATCTCATTCTTTTTAAAAAATATGAATATCAAATTTTGTGTGTGTGTGTATTCTTTATAAGAATAAAGATGACTTTCCCTACCCTCTCAGATCTTCTTCATTTTCTTCATTTTGGTACTGAATTAACAGATGGCAACTGTTATCTAAGTCACCGTCTCCTTCCTCCACTTCATTCTTTGACTAGTTTTCAAGCAGCTGATTTCCAAAGGAAACTGATTAATTGTTATTGTGAGACTATTAGAACAAAATATTAATATTTTATTCAGGATCTGAATCAGTCTGCTATGTGAACAGTAATTATGCTAACGTAAAAAAGAAAATAAAAGAATTGTACTACAAAAAAACCCAGATAACTAGTTAGGCACTCCAAAACAGCATCAGGAAAGAGACAAATGTCAATATTTAAAAAAATTACTTAATCTGACTGCTGAAATCTCTGAAACCTGGAAATGACTTGCCTGCCTAATCAAGTTTAAAACTGTTATAAAAGTAGACCAAGATCATATGTTGCAATTCAAAGTTGTGTGCATACACAATTCAATGTGTACAATCTACTGATACATTATCCTGCACAGGCTCCATTGAAAATAAACTGAAGCAGCATAGGATGATTTTTGTGGGTCCCATTCATTTCAATGGGCCCTGCATAGAAAAATTTCCAGAGGTCTCATTCCCTTATGTGTGCATGTGATATTCCAGGAGAAAGCTCTCCTTCTGATAAAAGCTCAAGATTTGGAAGGTGAGCTTCTGTCGTTTGAAGTCTTATCTCCTGTGAGCTGCTTGAATTTCCCAGTGCAGACGAAAGGATATGGGCTGGATTATGAGCACCTATAATTTTGTGCATAAAGTACAGATTGGCATAGCCCATTCTCCAATTTATCACAATTCTTCTATTATGAGTTAATGTCTTTTTAGCTCACCATCTTGAACTATCATTTTTATTTATTTACAGCACTTTTTCTGTCTGAAAGCTTATAACATCTTACAGTCCAGTATTAAAAATAAAAGAAAACAACAGGAAAGCACATCCTACCATGGGGCTCAATTTTTAACCATGAAAGATCAGCACAGGGCTCAACGAAATTGTTTTTCTTCCTTCCCCCTCCTCAGCTCAACATGCATGTAGATTAAAGCATGGCTAACAGGACTTGACTCAGAGGCTTAGAGAGTGCCAGGTGGAGGGAGTGCCTACCTACTCAACTGTGCACTGAGCAGTTGACACAAATAGTACAAAACTGGCTTTTTAATGTGCAAAGTGGTCAGCATAGACCATTATGACCAGCATTTCATTATTCATTTTCACTATTATTCACAAGAAAATTTACAAAAGGGTCCATTCAACCGTGTACCTGAGTATGATCGTGATATCACCAATACCATAAAATTATTCAAGTAAGTAACAAACCCACATTAACTCAGTGTTCATTTATCATCTTACATGACAGTGATAAATCATGCATGGAAACCATGCATCAGAGTGGTGCACTACACCATGAAAAACAAGGTATTCAAAAGAAAAACAAGGTATTCAAAAACATGTGGAGGGGTGCTATTGCACTGACTCTACTTGCCAGCTATTACTTAGAATGGGAGATTGGGGTACATCTCTGTGGAAGACAAGAATGCAGTCCTGAACTCACCTGCATATTTTTATAGCTCATCTGAACAGGGCTTCAGGCATATCACTGCAACTGGAAGGAAAACCATGACTGTATGTTTCACAACAGAAAAACTCACAAGCAATCCAAAACAATAGCATTTTAATGCCTCAGAGTTTTCATGCATATGTAGACTTTATAGAACTGTTAAAAGGTCAGGAAGGTGGTATTGTGTCTCTTGAGAGAGGTCCATCATTGTACATAATTAGCAAAGGAAGAAATACCAGTGAAGAAAGTTTGCATGAAAATAGCTTCAAACTTTTTCCCTCTTTTTCTTGAAAAGCCCTTCTGTTAAGTCAGCTTGGAACATAACAGAAGCGCGACCCAAAAGTTAATAAAGAACGCATGTTTACTAATTAGGTTTTATTCTTGTTGGCCCATGTTAATTGCCAAAGATCAATCTATCTCATATATGAATATGCAAATGCATGTCAAAGTGGTGCAAGTTTTCAGTCGTCTCTCCTCTGCCAGTTTTAATTAGATCAAAAGTGGGTCCACCTTAGTTTGACAAGAGGGATCTTACTCTTAATAAGGAAAACAAGTTTGTCTCCTAACAGGTATCTTCTTTTGGCAGTCAGCAAACACTAATTAACAGACATAACTATATTAATTGCATTACTTGACTATGTGCTCACCAGTTAGCCTATGTATCCTACTTGCTAACGCAAATAGTTCTGACTTCAACGGAGCTCCTGCCCACCCGGCAACACCGCTGGTGGGCGGGGGCTCTTTTGCCACTCCGAAGAAGGGAGACGGCAACGAAGAGGACGCTATGCGTCCTGACGCGGCGGGGGGCGGAGCCGGCTGGTGTAAAGGGCCGGGCTCCGCTCCCGCCCTCTGTCAGTTGCTCCGCGTGCTCGCGCACCCTCCCGCCCTGTTTATTAGTGCAGGCTGTGGCTGGTCGCCATTTGGGGCCAGGTAGGAATTTTTCACCTTCACCCAGATTGGCTGAATGGGTGGAGGTGTTTTCGCCTACCTTGCACTGAGGGCAGTGGTTAAGGGATGTTATGGTGGACGGTGTTAAATAGGTTGGTCACTTGGCAGGTTTGTGCAAGCAAAACGGAACTGGTGAGCACCTTTCGGCATATCCCGTTTGGGGAACAGGTGGTCATCAGGAACTGCCTTCGGATTTCAAGGCCCGGGGTGGGGAATGGTGATCACCTCCACTGGGAACCTTTTAGGCCAGGCTCCTCCCTGCAGGTTGGAAGGCTTCAGGGGTAGGCGCTCCTAGGAGGCAACCAGTTGCTGGGCTGCTGGTCACGAGCCACAGAGTAAATGGCTCACGGCCGGAGCTGGGTGACCCGCCCTTTAAGGGCAAAGGGGTTGGTCAGGGAGTGACGCCTGCCTTGCCTGTTCCATGCTTGCTTAGTTGTTTTGCTGCAATGTTCTGTTAAATAGTTAATAAAGTGGCCCTTGTTTAATTCCAAACCGTTGTCTGTCTCATTATTCTGGCTGGGGGGGCAATGAAGTCAACTTGGAGACATCTTTCTAATGCAAACTAGCCACCAATGCATATAAAACTTCTGATATTTCTGTAGGGAATTCTACCTAATAGATGGATTCAGTCTTTTGAGGTATGTACTGCCACTTAGTACAATTATTCCTTGGAGATGTATCCATCATACTATCAGCAACCACAGAAGATAACAAACACAACTTATTTGTTTAAGAACAAAGGGATATGATCATTTCCTTTAGAAATCATTAAACCACTGATAAAGGGATGGGGCCCTATCAAAAGCTCACATTTAAAGTAATTATAAAACTTCTTAAATGTTTTCTTACTGGTTTCATTTTTAGTGAACTATTCTTTTTTCAGTCAGAAAAAAAATGTTATGGTTCTTGGAAATGGGGGAAAAAAACAGGTATACCTTGTAAGTCTCTGTTTGCCCACGCTGCCCTCTCCATGAGCTTTGCCCTGAGCTCTGTTTGGGAGAGGCCACCCCTAGACCTGCTGGGGCAGTTCTTTCTCTATATTCATTCATGCCTTGATCTCTCTAATAAGATTGCAAACAAGGATGCCGATTAGTGTCAGTCGTGACGGTATTTCATGATGTAGACAATAGGCTGCCACAGGCTTCACTGAGACCACCCACTTCTTTCACATGGATGACCAAAAAGCCAACATACTATCATTAAATCTTGCCAGCATTAGCACCCAACTCAGTTTTAATGGGGCACAGTCAAATGTAAGTATCTTTGAAATCAAATGCATTAATTCTAAATGGATCCCCTCCATATTTTCAAGTAGGAATCTATATGTATGTGAATGTTGAAAAGGATCCATTCAGGTAAATATTGCAGTGCATCCACTTACAAATTAATTCTAAATACATGGATTGTAAAGGAGAGCTCACTGGTATCAATTCACTCTGCTTCTAAGAAACTAAACAAGAATTTCACTTGCTGACCCTCACTACAGTGTGATTCAGTGAGTGCAGGGAAGGTGTTTTAACTTTAAATAACTCCCTTTCCCTATCAGGCTTGTGCCACCTCTGCGGCACAATGTTCCAGTGAAGGGAAGGTATTTGACGTTTAAATGCCTTCCCTTCACTGGAGAGTTGGGCCGCAGAGGCAGCACGGGCCCCAGAGGGAAGGGAAAGTATTTAAAGGGAAGGTAAATTTTAAATACCTTCCCTATCCCTTTGAGTTGGAAGGAGTGGACTGGGTGGTCATGTAGAAAGGGCTGGACTCCAGCTACTGCCCTGTGGAGGGCAGAGAGACAAGACTGCAAGGCAGCTACATAGCAAGCATTTAATCCCCAGTTACAGCTTTTACCTCGCCTCTCCTCAGATTTATCTTTAAATAGGGCATAATGGAGAATTTCACTCGCCGAGCCCCGCTGCAGTATGATTCAGCAAGTGCAGAGAAGGTGTTTTATATTTAAATAACTCCCTTTCCCTATTGGGCTCGTGCCACCTCTGCATAGTTCTTCTGTGAACTGGCAGTTTTAAATTATTGATTTTAAGTAGTTTCTATGTATTTTATTGTGTTTTGTTATTATGTGCATTGTAAGCTGCCTTGAGTTCTATGAGGTAGAAACGTGGCTATGATGGCCCCATCCACTTCCCCTCCACACAGGCAAGATTTTCCCTCTGCTTTTCTTTCCCTTTTGTCACTGAGCCACCCTAGTTATCTCTGTTCTTTTTTTCTGAAGAATTCTGGCTGTCCCACCCCGTTTGCTCAGCCCAGAAACCTGAGGGTTGGGAGCCCTCTTTAACTTAAATGGCATTCAAGAAGTTTTTATATTTCAAATTAACAAAATATTTTATTCGACATAGAGAAAGTTACTACCTTGCTGGCTCAGGGGAATGCTGTAAACATAATTTACCTTGATTTCATCAAGGCTTTTGATAAGGTTCCTTATAATATTCTTGTAGACAAGTTGGTAAACTGTGGTTTGGATTCTATCACTGTTAGGTGGATCTGTAACTGGTTGACAGATCACACCCAAAGAGTGCTTGTGAATGGTTCCTCATCCTCTTGGAAAGGAGTGACAAGTGGAGTGCCTCAGAGATCTGTTCTGGAATCTGTTTTGTTCAACAACTTTAAAAATGATTTGGATGAAGGAATAGAGGGAATGCTTATTAAATTTGCAGATAATACTAAGCTGGGAGGGGTAGCAAATATGGTAGAAGACAGAGCCAAGATACAGGATGATCTTGACAGGCTGGAAAACTGGGCTAAAACAGATAACATTAATTTCAATAGAGATAAATGTAAAGTTCTGCATTTAGGCAGGAAAAATCAAATGCATAATTATAGGATGGGGGAGACTTGTCTTCACAGTAGTAAGTGTGAAAAGAATTTAGGGGTCTTGGAAGACCGTACACTGAACATGACTCAGCAGTGTGATGTGGTAGCTAAAAAAGGCAAATGAGATTTTGGGCTGTATCACCAGAAGTATAGTGTCCAGATCACACAAAGTGATGGTATCACTTTACTCTGCTTTGGTTAGACCTCACCTAGAGTATTGTGTTCCGTTTTGGACACCACAATTTAGGAAGGATATAGACATACTGGAATGTGTACAGAGGAGGGCAACGAAGATGAAGAGGAATCTGGAGACTGAATCCTATGAGGAAAGGTTGAAGTTACTGGGTACATTTGGCCTGGAGAGTAGATGACTAAGAGATGATATGATAACCACCTTCAAGTATTTGAAGGGCTGTCATATTGAGGATGGTGTGGAGTTGTTTTCTGTTGCTCCAGAAGGTTGGACCAGAACTCACAGGTTGAAATTAAATCAAAAGACTTTTTGGCTAAACATTAGGAAGAACTTCCTGACAGAACAGGCTTCCTTGGGAGGTGGTGGGCTTTCCTTCTTTGGAGTTTTTAAAACAGAGGCTAAATGGCTATCTGACAGCAATGCTGATTCTGTGAACTTATGAGAGAAAGGGCAGGAAGGGTTTTGATCAGTGCTTAGTTCTTGGAGCCCTTTCTTATCTGCCCAGGGAAATGCCAATCACCACTTTGGGGTCAGGAAGAAATTTTTTCCAGTACAGTTTGGCCAGGGATCGTGGAGGATTTTTTGCCATCTCCTGGGCATGGAACATGGGTCACTGGAGTGTTTGGGGGGGAGGTAGTTGTGAATTGCCTGCATTGTGCAGGAGGTTGGACTAGATGACCCTAGAGATCCCTTCCAACTCTTTGATTTTATGATTTTGTGACTGAGCTCTAAAGTCTCTCTCTGCTCAGCTGATGCTAACCAATCAGATTACTTGGAGCAGCCTCAAGGTTCTCTGTTTCTGTGAAGAATTAACCCTTCATGGTCCTTCAGCTGTTTGTACAGCACTTCTAAGCCTTTAAATAGTGCAGTCCATCACAGTGGCTAATAAATGTTTTAAACAAACGAAGAAATAAAATCTCTCCTTATATATAATTGAGTAAGAACATTCTATTTCGCAACATTCTAAATTTGGCCCCTTTAGTGTTAGGCCGGAAAAACTGCCACTCAGAAGACACTGGCTGGGTTGACTGGCTGCTTTGTGCAGTCCCGCCCAGCGTTCCAAGGTTATTTGCATATGGAAGCTGATTGGACTACACTCCATTCCACACCTCAAACTCACCCCCCCCCGCAAGGCAGTTGGGATTTTCAATTGCATAACATACCTCATAGGGGAGAGGAGAATGATGTCAGCTGCCCTTTCCCTAGGCAGAGGCTGTGGGTGTGTGTGTGTAAAACTTAAGACAGACAGGCAGATTAAGGTTGGAAACTTCCAAGATAATTTAGGGATGAAGCCTGCTGAGGGTGGGGTCTGAGGAGGAGGAGGAAGAGGGAGACCTACAATGCCATACTGCCCACACTCCAGACAAGCTGTTGCCAGTCTCCAGGTGACAGCTGGAGAGATCTTAA
>NW_015167568.1:435372-458006 GCF_001447785.1 Gekko japonicus | reverse complement strand
GGCCGAGATTGGGGGGGCAAGGCGGGCGACAGAAGGCCGATGCCTCCGTCGCCCGGCCCTCTACAGAATCCACCCCCCAAACCTCCAGGTATTTCCCTCCTTAGAGCTGGCAACCCTACATTCCCCTCAGTGCCTGTTGGTAGGCAACTAAGCTTGGTCCTGTCACCTACTTTGGCCTTTGGGAGAAAACACATTGGGGCCAGTCCTGATAGGGTTGCCAACTCCAGATGGGAAATTCCTGGAGATTTGAGGGATGGAGCCTGAAGAGGGTGAGGTTTGAGGAGGGGTGGGACCTCAGACAGGTACACTGCCATAGACTCCACCCTCCAAACCAGTCAGTCCCACATAGGGAACCATTGTTGCCAATCTCCAGGTGAGGGCTGGAGAGCACTCAGAATTACAACTGCTCTGCAGAAGGGAGGGCAGAAGTCAGCTGAAGTCAAAGGGGCAGATAATGGTAGGTTGGTGGCTAGCTGGGAAGGAGATGGGGTTGCCAACTACATGCTGACAAATTCCTGGGGATTTGAGGGGTGGAGCCTGGAGAGGGTGGGGTTTGCAGAGGGGTGGGACCTCAGACAGGTAGAATGCCATAGACTCCACCCTCCAAACCAGCCATTTTGTCCTGGGTAACAATTGCTGCCAATCTCCAGGTGAGGGCTACAGATTACTCACAATTACAACTGCTCTTCAGGTAGCAGAGATCAGTTCCTCTGCAGAAAACAGTGGACTCTGTCATTATACCCTGCTGAGGTCACCACAGCAAATTGACACTGTTTGCCCAAAGCCAGCGCACTGCCCCAGAGCCTCTTTCTAGATCTCGTTGTATTGCTTTCACAACGGGCTTTACTGCTAGTAAGTTTATAAAGCAAAACCTAAACAATGGTATTTTGAGGGATATTTATATATTTTATATCCAAGAAGACTACAACAGAATTATTACTGACTTTAGCCTCAGATGGAAACATTTTGCATACACTCTCAAAGAAAATTGGGTAAGAAGGTTCACATGCAGAAACTTCCGGATTCAGCCCTTGACATCTTGTGTAAAAAGGGGGATCAGCCGCTTGAGACTTTAATGCTAATCAGAGCAGATGGTACTGGGCGACACTGACCAATGGGCTGGCTCACTGGCTCATAAACTGTGTTTGAAATATCTTGAGTCACCTCAGCATGTTCAGATTATTTTTCCAGAATGCTATATCAGTGTGTATAAATTTGAACATTAATAGTAACAGAGGCAATGTCAAAGGTTTCCCCTGCATACATATCCCCTCTCTCTCATCCCTAAATATTACACTTGTTCAGGAATGACAGGTTTTAAGACACAAAAATAACTGAGATTTGTCAGCTGCGAAGAAGAGTTAGAAAGAGTCTGGAACTGCTGTTTCATTATCTCCGCCACTTCCTGTTGGCATTCATTAAAGTGTCAGCATTTTGAAGGCATTCCTGTACAAATTCACAAAATATATAATAATTTCATTTACAGTTTAAATGTGGAATTCTGCCATGGTCTGTTTAGAACATACCTGGTTAGTTGCATCAGCGTTAATATAGGAGCAAATCTAATATAGATTGATCCAGTGAATATTTTACAACCTTAAATCTTCTAGCTATTGGGTTAGATCCAATGATCCACTATCACAGATGCTCCCTGCCTCCCTTCCCCTCCCGAAACTATTTATGACCTAGGGAAATTTGATTCCTGGAATTATGGGACCCGTGTAGAGTAGTAGCCATGTATATTGGAGCACTGCAATGAAGAAGGGGTAAAAATCACCTCTTCTGTCAGCTGAACTCTACTAAGCAGGAAGGTCAGTGTTCCCCTCTTCAGTGCAGCCTAGTAACTTGCATGACTGTTAATCCACATGGGGCCCACAACCCCAGCAATCAACATTTATGGGTTTGGGAATGGCTGTGCGGTAGGGGTGGGGAGTGGGCAATCTGTGCCTGTTAGTATTTTCTGCTGACAGATCACTGGATCCTTTGACCACATGGGTGATCACTTCACATGGGAAGCATTTAATTTGAACATAAAATGAACATAGAACATGGCCTTACCAAATCAAACCAATGGTTCATCTACCCGCATTATTTACTTTGACTGGTAGTGGCTCTCCAAGATCTCGAACAGAGAAAGATCTGCTACTTTAGATCTTCTAAGGGGATGTCAGGGATCAAACTGAGGATCTTTTCAATGGAAAGCAGATGCTCTGCCACTGAGCCAGAGTCTCTCCCAATTAAAAAAAATGTGACTAGCTTCCTAGATAAATTGGCTGATTTAAACTTTGCCATTCACGTAAACGGTTTACAATTTGAAGCAGATGCTAAAAAGGTACAGATTTAAGTTGCTGCCCATGTGGTTGCCTTCACACACCTAGGGGGCCAGCATCAAAAATTTTACTTGTTCCACCTGGCTCTCAATAATAACCTAGCTGCAGCATTTTGAACTAACTGGAGTCTTCAAATTGACTTTGAGAGGAGACCTATGTTGAGTATAGTCTAGTCTTGAGATACTGTGGCATGGATCCTGGTTGTCAGATCAGCTGAGTCAAGGTAGAGGTCCATCCTGCAGGCTAGACTGAGTTGGAAGAAAGGACTTTTT
Organism: Gekko japonicus; assembly: GCF_001447785.1. Classification (NCBI taxonomy): domain Eukaryota; kingdom Metazoa; phylum Chordata; class Lepidosauria; order Squamata; family Gekkonidae; genus Gekko; species Gekko japonicus. Next base: position 455,404 of record NW_015167568.1, on the reverse strand, counting down.
ATAGCTGCATTAACTTGCTTCTCTGACAGTAATGCTGGATCCAGTGTAACCCCAAGGCTCTTAACTGAGGCAGTAAGTGTTAACTGAACCCAATCAAAAGTGGGAAGGTCCTTCAAGACATCCACCTATCACTTCTGTATTTCCTGGATTTAGTTTCAATTTATTCTTTCAGATATTTGACCACAGCAGTCAGGCAGCAGCTCATGACCTCTACTGCATCACTGGGGTATTTTGATAGAAAGATATAAGGCTCTGGGTCGTCCGCATATTGATGACACCCAATTCCAAAGCTGCAAATGATTTCTTTATAAGATTGCACCCTGAGGACTCCACAAGATAAATCCCAAACTGCAGGTAACTAGTCTCCAATGGCAACACTGAGTCCAATTCATGAGGAATGATTTAAACTAGTCTAAGACACATCCCTTGATACCTACCTCTGCCTCTAGACACCTCAATAGGAGACTCTACTGCCTCAAAGTATATAGTCAGATCCAGGAGGAACAAAAAAGAAACAAGACTTTTGTCTACATTCAGGAGGAGGTCATCAACTAAAGCCACTAGAGCCATCTCTATCCCATAGCCCAGCCTGAAACCAGGCTGGAAAGGGTCTTCTAGAACCTGTGAGGTATCCAGAAAGACTTGGGGCTGGTCTGCTACTGCTCTCTCAATCTTTTTGCCTTAAAAGGGTATATTAAACACTGGGCAAAAATCAGCAACATGATTTTTATCTAGGGATGTTCTTTTTTTATTAGTGGATGGATGACAGCCTGTTTGAGTGCTTGAGGGAAAGTGCTCGGGATTAGTGACTGATTTATGATAATAATCAAGGGTTCGTTTATGCTGGTTCTTGCATTTTTTAGCAGCCAGAATGGGCAGGGGTCCAATATACACATGGTGGCCTTCACAGATCCCAAGGTCCTGTCAATATCCATCACAATAACTGAGTCTAAATGGTCCATAATCAGACCAAATGATGTATTAGGCATTTCACCACCAGGCCTATCTTATCAATGACAACCAGGTTAAAGTTTATTCATGTTATTTTATCAGCAAAGGGCCTTGAAAAGACATCACAGCTAATTGTCAGTTCCTGAGACAGAAAAGGTTCAGATTTAAGAATCAACAGGTCACAGGACACCTTAAAGTGGTTGGGAGGTAGCTGATGCAATGGTTGTAGGGGAATACAACTATCACTGCCACTATTGCTGCCACTTCATAAATTTTCCAGTGGGCTCTGTAACAAGATGTTGTGAGTCAGCCGGGCACAGTTAACCCTGAAGGGGTGGAGGATTCTTCAGAAGAGAAATGCTCATGTGAAGAAGGTCCCAGCCTGCAGCCAGTTACAGACAGTCTGCTATAGGAAGCTATTTCTGCACTGCCAACCAACGATTCCCAGCCTGATAGCAACATCCCAGCTGTACAGCCCCATGGCTTAGTATCAGGGAGCATCTCACCATCCAGCTTGCCTCCCCTGTCTCCAGAACTGTTGGACCATAGATGAAGGAAGGTTCAATGTGAGATGCTGGAAAGGCAGCAGAATGTGCGATTTGCAGCCCAGCAACACCTGGAATCAGACAGTGAGGATGTGTGCACAAGTACCTGCATGATGCAATCCAGCTGCAAGACAAGTGTCTCTGTTATAAAGGAGGAAGAAAAGGGGAGACTGGCTGTGGAAGCAACACGTCATTTTACTCTTGATCTTGCTGTCACTGCCCCTGCCCTTCACTTGCCCCTGCCCTTGACTCGTGACCCTGAACCTTTAGGCTGTGTTTAGACTCTGACTTCTGGATTTGTCCACAAACCCATTGCTGCTGCCAAATTACCTATTCCATGTTTGGCTTGAGAGCTGGACTCTGACCATGTTGTGCCGGCTGTGCCCACACCTCATCTTGCTCGGGTTCCAGCTTGGCTGCCCTGTCCTGCGCCTAGCATGTTTTGTCAGATCTGTTGGATTCAGTGTGGGCTTTCCCGAACATCTTCTGGCCCCCTTTAGGACACCCAGCTCCACAATAACCCATGGGGCTGGCTTTCTCCCGATGTGTGGGAGAGGTCAACAAGGAGCAATCTTGTCAATGGCATCAAGGAACTTCACATAACAAGTTCTCACTGCAGCCTCAACAGAACAAATGTTTGGAATCCCAAAATCTCTCAAAGCATTTTGGAATCCAGAAGGATACATGAGCCTCCATTGGTGTACCTTTTTGTGGGGTGTTGGTGCCATAGTCACCCTTGCCTTCAGGAAATAATGGCACAACCATGGTTCAGGTTGAATCTCTAACCCTGAAATTACACCTCCCTTCAGAGGCTCAGTGCAAAAGATTAATTTTGCAGATAAAGTCTTGTCGCTCCGCCATGACCTTCCTGCCACAGTTGATACAGTAGGTGAACTTGAGGCTCCATGCGCGTCTTCTCGTCACGTTCTGGATGGTTTCGGTCCACTCAGCCTAGAGGAGGTTGACAACTGTGTGCCCTGCCACTGGATTCCTTCCAGTCTGGCTTCTGACCAGGCCATGGGATGGAGACGGCACTGGTCGCCCTCACAGACAACCTTTTTAGGCATCTGGATTGGGGCAGTTTGGTGGTGTTGGTGCTGTTGGACCTGTCAGCGGCGTTCAACACGGTTGACCACCAACTACTGACCCACTGCCTCACCGACACTGGAATCCAAGGGTCTGCCTTGCAGTGGCTTATCTCATTCTTTCATAGTTGGGGACAGAGGGTGGCCATTGGGGAACAGCTGTCCCAAAGGCACCCGCTAGTTTGCGGAGTACCCCAGGGAGCGGCGCTTTGCCCGATGTTATGTAACATCTATATGTGCCCTGTTGTGTACTAGCTGAACTGCACACGCAGGCGGGCCGCCATGTGGCCCGACAAACTAGCATAGCTTTGCTACCAGGGACAATAGAGTCCTAGGATCTGAAAACCCACCAACCAGCGAGTAGGGATTCTAAAGAGAAACCTATGAGATTGTAACTATTGTATATAGTTTATCACGGGTGTGGGTGTGGGTAATGGGTGTGGTGGTGAACGGACATATAAGCAGCCTTTGGACTAGCTACTGTATCTCTCGTACCTAGGATTTTTTGTTCAGCCATCCAGGCCTTAAGTTTAGACGCCAAGTGGCTTGCATAGAGTTTCCCTAGTATGGAAATCAGGCTAATGGGCCTATAATTACTAGGTGATCTACAGTCACCTTTTTTAAAAATTGGAACGATAATAGCATTGGTCCATGCTTCAGGTATTATTCCTGTCCTGTCTATAGCAGTAAATAGAACTGCTAAGAAGGACGCCCACCATTCTGGAATCACTTTAATGGCCTCCGGGGGAATTGCATCTGGTCCCGGCGCCTTCCCAGCCTTAATTTGAGCAATTAGCGTGGCAACCTCCACATCCTGCACCGGCGGCCACTCGGGACAATCCCCTAGACTGATTTCGAGATCCTCAATTTCACTCCTTCCATCTACCGAAAAGATCTTCAGGAAATGTTCGTACCAGGCCTTGGCGGTAATTGGGGAATTCGTAGTTCTGTTCCTGCCTAGAGCCTCGGAAATCACCGCCCAAAATTTCCTAGCATCATTGCTAATTGTGGCTTGGAGAAGAGGCTCCCAGTTTTTCTGGAGGGCGGCTTTTTTTTTCTCTCTGAACAATTTACTTAAGGATGCTTTGGCTTCAAAATATACTGTTGGGAAATACTCACAACAAGAACTCCTATAAATCTGATACAAAGATCGTACATGGGCCTTCGCTTCAAGGCACTCCCTATCAAACCAAGTGGCTTCAGTATGAGCTGAAATCACTCGACGATGCATCAGTCTCAGTACTTTATACACCCCCTTGCCCACAGGCAAGGGCTGGGGTGTGTCACCAATATGCGGATGACACCTAGCTCTATCTGTTGTTGGGTGGCCAGTCTGACTCTAACCCAGAAAAATCTGGATCTGGCGTTGAAAGCTGTGGCTGGTTCGCTTCGACTGAGTCAACTGAAATTGAATCCGACGAAGACGGAGGTCCTATGCCTTCGATGGGGTGCCGCTGGTGCTGGCGTCAGAGGTTAGGAATTTGGGAGTGCTGGATGCCTCCTTAACAATGGAGACCCAGGCAGCAGCCACTGTGAAATCAGCCTTTTACTATCTTCAGCTGATCAAGCAGTTGGTTCCCTTTCTTGAACACAATGACCTGGCAACAGTGATCCATGCAATGGTCACCTTGAGATTAGATTACTGTGATGCCGTATACATGGGGCTGCCCTTGTCCCAAATCTGGAGGCTGCAGCTGGTGCAGAATGCAGCAGCCAGGCTGTTGTTGGGCCTCCCTATGCGGTAGGGTTGCCAACTCGACTCACCCGTTGCAGCGGGGGAGCCGAGCTGGGGTCTGGGAGCTCCGTCGGGGTGTGTGTGTGCGTGCGCGAAGCGCGCGCCTGCAGCACGTCACCAGAAGTGACGTGTGACGTGCTGACGTTGGGGGTGTGGCCGAGCTCATCGGGGGGAAAACCATATGGAAAACTGGAGGAGACGCAGCTTCGGGGGCGGTGTTCCCCTTGGGCCGGAATTCCTCCGCACCGGAAATCGGGCCTCGGAAGCGTGGGATTCCCCGCCCCCCGGCCCGATTTGGCAATTCTACTATGCGGGAGCACATCTGGCCTGCGCTAAAAGCACTGCACTGGCTGCCTATAGCATACTGAATTTGGTTCAAGGTGCTGGTTCTTACCTTTAAAGCCCTATATGGTAAGGGACCTACATACCTAAGGGACCACCTTTCCCCACACGTCCCCCAGAGAGCACTACAATTGGGGACCCAAAACTGCTTGGCCCTACGGGGCCCTAGAGAAGCCAGGCTGGTTGAGATTAGGGCCAGGGCTTTTTCAGTGGTGGCTCTACACTGCTGGAATGAGCTCCCGGGGGACATCAGGGCCCTGAGGGACCTTGTACAGTTTTGTAGGGCCTGCAAGATGGAGCTCTTCCACCAGGCCTTTGATTAGGGAGCCACACCCAAGAAATTGTAGCCCTGTTTCAACACTAACAACATTGTCAACAGCCAGTTAACCCAGATTATGCTATTAGCCAGATGTCTTCTGAGGATGCTGCTAAGCTCGCCATCTGACACAAACTAGCACTTTATATTTTATAATATTCATAATTGTATCACTCTGTTTTTATCAAATTTTGTTTTAATTGTTTTATATTTTATGTGAGCTGCCCTGACCCTGTCTTGGCAGGGAGGGTGGCATATAAATTGAATGAATGAATGAATGAATGAATGAATGAATGAATGAATGAATGAATGAATGAATGAATGAATGAATGAATGAATGAATGAATGAATGAATGAATGAATGAATGAATGAATGAATGAATAGTCCAAGGATGGTCTTTTTCATGTGTTAGGCCTGACACAATTTGAAAGAGGCCCAGGGCAGTCAAAGATGCATAAAATCTTGGGCCAGCCCTGGAGAAGAGCAGTCAGCATGAATGTTAAAGATACCCAGAACAATCACAAGGTTGGTGTAGCTTCTGTTCTGGATGCACTCAACAGATATCTCACATCTGAGGGATGGTAAAATAGTGATTTCTCAGACACTCAAGCCCTCTGGAGTCATCTCTGGCAGCTGATGTTCATTTGTTATGGATTCTTCTTCTCCCTCCTTCCTGTTTAATTCTGGCTCACAGAGGCATGTTATAGTACTGCCAGGTTCTGATGTGGACATATCCACAGCACTGCAATAGCCAATCTTGTTTATTTTAGTCCATTATAATGCAAAAGCCTAGTTACCTCCAAGCAACATATTATGGTTCTAACACATGAGACTACTCTTCTATCTGAAAGTACAGAGTAGCAATATGTATATCTAAGTAATATTGCCATGCCATTCCTATAGCTATATCAATAATATCCTGTAGTGCCTATATCAATAACGTTATAGATAGAATGGACTTGCAGAAGTGCTCAGACTGTGTCATTAGAATATAATAGAAGAATATAGTCAGAATACTAGCCTAAACCAATGCCCCTCCTGGCTGGCAGGGCTTGGAGTGTAACAGAAAGTATCATAAAACAGGGATGAGCTGGCAATTGTTTGACTGGTTTCTAATCCTTTTTTAAAATATATATAATATCTTCTTCTGACAACTGGAACATCTGGTAAGCGACCACTGGCCTTCCTCTTGAAGAATTATGGTCTTATTTGGAAGAAATCTTCAATGCCTGTTGTACAGAGTTCCACAGAGGGTTCTATACTGTCCACCTTGTTCTATAACGGAAGAAGTTGGTAGGTGAGATTTTCAGGAGTTTTAGAATTGTGTCATTGATATGATGGTGACACTGAGCTTTGTGTTTCATTAACAAAGCACCTGACAACTACTCTTTCTGTGCTTAAAATAGTTTCTGAGATGGTTGAAACTGAACAGACTGATGTTCAATTTCAAACAAGGCAGAGGTGATGTTGATGTTCTAGAGGGGTGATTTTACCTGTGTTAGGCCCTGTTAAGAAAGGTCTGCTGCTTTAGATCCTCTAAGTAATGATGTCAGGGACTGAACTAAGGACTTTTTACATAACAGATAAATAGTACACTTTTTTTTAAAAAAAAACCCTGCTCCCCCCGTGTGCTTGTAGTGGTAAGAGTGCTAGGCTAGGATCTGGGAAACCCAGGTTCGAATCCACTCTGCCATGGAAACTTGCTGGGTGACCTTGAGCCAGTCGCACACTCTCAGCCTAACCTGCTTCACAGGGTTGTTATAAGGATAAAATGGAGAAAAGGAGATTTTGTAAACTGCTTTGTGTCCCCATTGGGAAGGAAGGTGGGGTATAAATGAACAAACAAAAAATAAATAAATATCTGGAACAAGTGTAATGTGATCACATGATGCTATAGGCCCTGTTAAGAAGTTCTGATTTACACCCTTTTGAAAGTACAATAAAGACAAGGATTTGGACCCTAGTTCCAGGTACACTAGATAGTATGTTCAATGGAGTATGCTTCCTCTTCCACTAAAACTTTCATTTGCTCATAATCAGTGGTTTTTCAATGTGCCCTTGAGCTAGTGGAGGTTTAGCAGAAAAGTAAGTGTGCTCCCCAGCAGAGGAATCTACCATACATGGAACTCATTTATAGCATTCATTCCCATCCAAGTCATGGGAGATTCTTCCACAGGGCTGGAGCAGGCACTGAAAAAGCCTGTGAATAGGGCAGCAGCAGAACCTACACAAGGGGTAAGACAACCCCACAAGGCTGTTATTCAGAGCACAATTATTCTCTCGGCTCATGCAGGGAGAGACAGTCCTTTAAGTATATGGGTCCCAAGTTGTGAACGGCATTAAAACTAAGCACCAACAGAACAGGTTCTTAGCCTGGGCCAGTACCTAGTCCCAATATTGCAAGGAGAGGAGCATACAGTGTTGTCAGGGCCACTATCTATTATTTACATCTGTGGCATATAAATAAGAAGAAAAAAAATCACCAGCCACAGCCTGGGGCACTTATTCTAGCATGTCGCTGAATCTGCATATCCTCATACTTACTGATTTTAACAAAAGAGATATCTTTGCAAATTTAGAATGTTTTTATTCATGCCCACAAATTTTGTACTCCATTCTAACATTATATCTTAAAGGTATGCCGTACCTGATTTATATTTTGCACTGTATGAATGTACATGGTTTAAAGACTGCTAAGACTGTACTCTTTTCAAAAAGAGATTAGACTGAAAAATTTAAAGACCGAAGACAGAGTTCTATTACAGCATAATTTCACTCTGTTGAAATATTTATCTGGAAAAAGTCTGGCATCTTGAAGGGAAAACATTGTTCTGGGGAAATATTTTATCATTTATTTCTGGCGAGACTGAAGGGGGTGTTACCACAGAGATGGCAAATATGAGTTTCGACATTTTGAACTTTTCCTACAGCTGTGTGGCAGAAGTATAATAAGATGCTTCCAGGAGCCACCAGGCCTCCCCACTTCACCATTCACCAGCACTTCAATGGAACGCCTTTATTCGGCTACATGGAGAACAAATGTGCTTGCATCTGTTTCTGGCAGACACTCAATTGTTTTGTTTGTCCTTGTTTATCCCATGAATTTGTCCATTCTTAGCTATGACATCATGTGGTACTTTGCGCTTTCAACTTTAGAACTGTGGTTCTTTGCTTCCAAGACAGCTGTTTCTTTATAAACCCTACATCCTTCTTTCACTGTCATATGTTAGGTTGCTCTATGAAAGTGCCCCTTTCACTGCAGTTTTACTGAAACTTCATTTTTTTAATCCAAGAATTCAGTGTGGTTATTCTTTTTGCTGACAGAGGAATGTCTTGTACAGTGCTTATATACCTTTTAGAAACTCAAATGAGACAATTTGTTGTTGAACACTATTGGTATAGATAAACAGCATGCCAATGACAGCAGATACATAAAAATAAGTTATCTTCTGGATATTTTGTGTTGGTTTTCTTTCCTCAAGGTTTGATTTTTTTTTGTTATCTTTTTTAAATAATGAAGAGCTTTCAAATCGCAACCAACTTATGGCTAACCCTCATGGGGTTTACAAGGCAATAGATGAACAGAGATAATTTGTCCCTTCCTTCCTCTTGTTTGCTTATGAAATATTATTTATAGTTCAAATGTCAGTTGATATCTAACTTGTATTTAAAGGGTATATAATGCAGCAGTGGGCAATATCTTGGAAGTTGTGGTTCTCCTGCATTTTTCTGCATTGCTTTGTGTCTTTCTGAATCCTGGAGGAACTGTCAAAGGGGGAGGGGGAGGGGAGGAGGGCCAAAGAGTTGCTGCAATCTCTCCTCCTTCCTGTTCTACGGAGGGAGGGGGCCCCTTTCAGCCCCATGGACTTCATCCTTGCTCCAGCACACTGATCCTCACAGCTGCTCCTCTGTGTGGATTCTGTAAGCCCAGAAGAGATCTTTCTGGGGATCAGATGGAGCTGCAGTGATAGAGGAAAATATGAAAAAAAACATCATGCATGGTAGGATATTGCCCAGTATTTCTGTCTCTGAAGGCCCCACCTTGTGGCCCCTCACAGGCTAGAAACAGGTTGGCAAGTGGTGGAAGGATGTTGTGCTCTTGTTGTTGGGCAGAACAATGAAAAAAAAAACCACTTTCCTTGTGTTCTTAATATACATAAAGCAAAAAACTAGATTAATAACTAATAATTGCATTCCTTGTCATAAAGTAAACTTGACTGTGTGTGCGCGCGCGTGTGTGTATGTGACGTCAAGATGCTTCTGACTTATTGTGAGCTTATGAATTAGTGTGACATTCAAAATGTCCTCTCATTAACAGCCTTGCTCAGGTCTTGCAAAATGAGGGCCATGGCTTCTTTGTCAAACTTGACTACTTTCTTGAATTTAGTTTGACAGAGAGAAATATTCACATCAGAGGTCATTTCGGGGGGGAACGCGGGGGAACGCAGTTCCCCCGGGTGAGGTGCAGGGGGCGGGGCACATGATGAAGCCCCGCCCCCTGCTTCCGGCCGCCCCGCTTCCAGCCCTCATTCAGCCAGGAGGAGGCAGGAGAAGAGGGAGGGTAAGTTGCTTCCTCCCCGCCTCTCCCCACCCCTGCCTGCCTGGGGCCAGGGAGGGCCTTGGCGGGGCTTCCTCGCACTCCCGCTGGCCTTGCAGGTCCACTGCCGGGCCCCTGATGTCAGGGGTGTGGCATATGCTAATGAGTTATGCTAATGAGTTCCCCTAGCTCTTTTTCTACGAAATGACCCCTGATTCACATGATCTGAGAACTATGTTTGGTGTAGTAGTTAAGAGCAGCAGACTCTAAGCTGGGAGAACCAGGTTTGATTCCCCACTCCTCCACAAGCAGTTGCTGGTGTGACCTTGGGTCAGTTACAAGTTCTTTCGGAACTGTTCTCTCAAGGGCACTTTTCAAAAGTGTGCTCTCAGCCCCACCTACCTCACAGGGTTTTTGTTATGGGGAGGGAAAGGGATTGTAAACTGCTCTGAGACTCCTTTGGGTAGTGAATCCTATCTCTTCTTCTTCTTCTTAACTCCAGTTGATTATGTAGTAAGGCTCTGGACTGATAATTTGATGATGTTGCAAGGATATAATTATCCCTCTTTAAGTGGTTTTGAGAAGGAACTCCTTCCTTTCCTTTCAATGCATATCTTGGCCTTCCACACTGTGGACTACACTGGTCAGCAAAGACTAGAATGCAGGCATGGAGTGGTCATTCTTGCCTATGTCTATATCATTCTCCAGGCCTTGGGGTACAATTTGTTCAACTAGAGCTAAAATTCATTGTAATGCCTCAGATAATTCCTAGTATATAGAATCATAGAATCACAGAGTTGGAAGGGGCCATACGAGACATCTAGGCCAACCCCCTGCTCAATTATATTTGGTAATTACCAAAATTTGCCATGAAAGAGAGGAATTCTTCAATTACTTTGCTCAGATTGGGGAGGTTATTGATCTTTGCCCACTATGTGATATTGCCAATTTGACTTTCACTGACTTTATACCTACCACATTACTGCAATGACCATATTTTCCCTTGGTTCTTAGACCTAGTGTGTCCTGTTTGAATATTATTAGTAACTGCTGGTCTTTATATTCTTTATATTCTTCTTCCCAGAAGGATTAGGTGCAACTTGAACCCAACTCCATCCAGTATCACTTTCTAATTACGCCTGCAAATATCCTGAAAAAAAATCAGAACATAGGCCCCTGCCACACGGCAGGGGAAAAGCCTCTTTAAGGTGCAGCTTTTAAAAGCCACGCCAACGTTGACACGGCGCGGCGGGATCCCCCGGATCCCCCGGCCGCGCCGCCTTTTCTCCCCGGCGCGATCAAACGGCGGGGAGAAAACCCAGTTCGGACGCCTAGCCGGCCGAACTGCGCATGTTGGAGCATGCGCAGTTTGGCTCCGGCCCGGGGTTGTGCCGGCGCAAGGACGCGCCGGCGATCAAACGCCCAGTTTGCCGCGGCGCGTCCATTTGAACCACCAAAGTAGGTGGTTCAGTTTGCGCCGGCTTATCCCGGGAAAGGGACAGTTCGGGTACGGAAGCCGGACGCTTCCCAGATGTTGTGGTGTGATCGCGCCGGTTTGATCCGGCCCCGAACTGTCCCGCTCCCGGACCAAATCGGCGAGTGTGAACGGGACCATAGATAGGCAACTATCGATATGTATGCCAAACAGCAACACTCCAGACCATTTTGCTTGGCATTTAGTTCTCTGTCTCAGCAACTAAGGCACTGTGGCACTGGCTGAGCTTCCAGTAGTTCAAGGCCAGTAGTTTGGGAGAAACCAATGGGCATGTGTCTTATATCATTCAAGGCCTTCCAGAGCTGTGCAGCCACTACCCAGTCTTAGTAACCCAGAAGGGCTAGCTGTAAGTTTGTGGGGTAGTTTTCTCTCAGTGTGTGTAGCTAAAAACCAACCCTAACTCTCCCCCTACTTTTTTTTTCTAGGTTCACAGGTAGATGTTTTCAGCATGACTCAGGCCAAAAAAGATGCCAACCCTCTGCTTTTACACCACTGCCTGAAATATTTTCCCCCATCACTCCTTCTTTTTTAAAATATTTATCCTGATAAAGACTTGTGGAGCACTCAAAAGGTGCAAACTATGATATTTTGGTTGGCCATAAGAAATATATTTTTAAAATTTTAAATTCCATCACTGGTCTCTGAAAAACATGGTTTATAATATTTTTAAAAAGATTTTGTAACATATGCAATGATTTCCACATTACATTCTGATTTGATCTGCAAGTATTGCGACAAGCAGCCTAGACTCTTTTAAGAGCCCCAGAGACAATTATAAATGCACTAATTTTGTTACGAGTACTGAAGAGCAGTTAAATATACATGGGAATAATTTTGAGAAGCAATGCCTGAGCGATTTTTACTGTACTTGAATCAGATGGCATTGCCAAAGATTATCATCAGCATGAGAAAAATTGTTACCTTAAACCATCCTCATTGCCAAAACCCTAATCCTTATCAAACAGAAATCATCATCTGTCCATTAGATCAATGACTGACACTTGAATCTCATTGAACTAGTCATTGTGGAAAAGATACAATCATATAAGATACATGACGAATCAAACTTCTCATAGATAGTTGGTCAGATTTTTCTCAGTTGTTTTGAAAAAAGATAATTAGCTGTAGCCTTCCTAATTTTAGGGTGATGTTAAAGTTACAATTCCTGCTTTCTTGTATTCTTCCAATTTCACATGCATGTATAATGAGGTTTTTATCTGTGTTTTTGTTGTCATATTTTTCAGAAAGATGCAAGGCAGCTATTTGTACCCTAAGGGCATTTTTACAGCATGTTCTAAAAAAATGTTGCACTCTAGAAGTCATCAGTGGGTACAATGGAAGAAGCAGTGCTAAGCTCTCTGGCACTGAAATCAATGGCACTTAAAAGGGCTTAACTTTGGCTGGATCAAACAAATTATAATTGATTAAGCATTTGCTTTTGAACGCATAATTAATTCATCATTTGAATTAAAGCACAGTGTAGGTGCCTTTTTGAGATATTGAAAGAAATGCAAGATTATTTAAAAATGAGCTAGAAGGGAAGGCAGTCTTTTCTTTTAAACTTCACATTACACTGCCCTGAGCACCAGGGAGGAAGGGAAGAATAAAAATGAGATAGATATAGAACATACCAAAAACAAAAGAGCCTCAAAAGCACACCCAGAACCTGGTTAAAATTCACCCTCACTGATTAAAAGCAAACTTGATAAATTGGTTAATCTACAATTTAGACCAAATAAAGTGTGGAGTCCTAATTACAAGTATTCAAAAATATCTCATGGGATTTTTTTTTTTAAAGCTCTGCATAGCTTCCATGTCAAGACATCCATTTATGTGGATAACTTTTGTTTTCTCACTTGCACCTTTGTGGAATGTTTTACCATTTTAAAAATCATTTTGAAAAGAGCCTTTCAAGCGGTTTCCCTAATGCTTGCCGCACCTTTTCCCAAAAGAGAAACCCCAAAAGTAGAAAGACTTGTCCTTAAAACATTTTGAAGGTGTGTGGTAGACGTTAATAAATGTGACAAATACAGAAACTACCAGTGCTCTTAATATGAATTACATATTCTTAAGATGGCATTTTCGAAAAGGTCTCAGAGGCAAACACTTGAAAGCAGCTGCCAAGTCACAATTTCTTTGAACATCAGTTCTCCCTGTGGCACTTCAGAACCAGGTTTTGTTATAGCCAGTTCATGCAGGGTGACTGCTCTTCTTAGCACAGGCTCTGGGAATACCAGTTCTTCTCATCAAACTTATTTGTATTCCCTGTGCTATCTCACTCCGAAGTCTGAAGTGTAATGATATTTCTCTCCTTCCCACTCTGGACAGTGCTGGGCAATAACAAAAGTCAGCTAAAATTCTACTCCGCTCCTAGCCACTTTGTTACTACCATAACATGAGGGAGCAACTTCATTTAGAAGGGAAATCATCCTCAAGTCGCATTGTTTAGTAGTTTTCAGTATATTATTGCAGTTCTGGTTGTCCAGGGAGCTGTTCAGTTTCCTCCTCAGCAATGTGATATACTAAAACCAAGCTGATAAATTATTCTCTGAAAATTACTTCTGGTTTTCCAAAATGTGTATGTCAGATGACACAAATACGGCTATGGATCTACTCCTGTGATTACTTCCCCTCATTTCCCATTTGGGACATCCCAAACCATGAAACATTCAGGGGGCCTGGGGCTGTTAGTGGGGCGGAACCTCGTGCCATCCTGCTGTGAATAGCTGTTGAATGAGCTGTTGGTTACCGGATTGTAGCCTTACATCCACTGTCTATGCACACGGCACTTGACACAAACAAGCGTACATAGAGGTTTCAAAAGAGCCCTGAGAGTTCACCTTTCCACTCTGAGTCCTGAAACCTGAGTTTCAGAGTGAAAGCCTGAGACCAAGCAACCTTAAAAACAGTGATCACTGATAATATATGTAATATGTGCCTGCTATACACATATCTAAGTTCTGTAAAATTGCAACCAATTGATAGCAATCCCAGCAAGTGCCTTTCAAGGCAAATGAGAAGCAGAGGTAGGGCTGCCTTTGCCATCCTCTTCGGGGCCTTCCTTGGTGGTCTCCTCCAAGTACCTACCATCCATAGCTTCCTAGATCTGAAAGATTGTACTATACCATATAGCAGTACAATAATAAGAGGATGAGGACTTCCTTTGAAACTGTTATTCCCAAGAATCCTGAATACCATTCTGGATACCTAAATATACCTGAAAAATACCTTTGGACTAGATATATCTGAGCACACATCCCTAATTCTGCGTCTATATTTCCAGAAATATTCGGGAATATTCAGGGCTGGCATTTTAAGGATCTCAGGCCAGCTTTTTCCTTTTAACAGGTTTCCTAGACAATGAGAAGGGGGAGGGAAGAGAGAAATCTTGCCTGTCTTGGGAAAGGCAGCTCCTGGCTGGTCAAGTCTTGTCTGGCCTAGAGGAGGTGGCTTCCAGCTGGTGTGAGCCAAGTGTGGGACTTGGCAGATGGTTGGGTATGGCTAGTTCCTTTTCCCTCCCTCCCTCCCTTGCTGGGGTGGGGTCCTTTTCCAGGAGCGTTTTTCCTCCCAGTCTGCACCCCTGCATGTACGATGGCCTGGTCACTCTGTTCAGGGGCTTGAAGAGTTAGCCCCTTTTCAAATTTGCTTGAAACTTGGGGACAGCTTTAGTAGACAGGCTACACTATGTCCCAGGCAATTTTGGTGTCATTTGGTTGAAAAAACATCCACTCCACATGCCCGCCCGCCCAATTACCATAGGAATAATGCAAATTGAATAATTCCAGAATTACAGAGAAACCCAAACCTGAATCCTGAAACAGAACCGGGGAACCTGAATACCATTGAATAAAAATATTTATACCCTTCCCAATCTGAATCGAAAAAATACTGGACTTTCCCATCAGGTGTAGATTCCTAGCCAGAATGTTTTCTTGTGTTATTGTCACAGCTTTGTTGGTAGTAACTGGTGATACTCACTGGTGCTGAGTACCAGAAACGTTTTGGAAGGCTGTCTGAAGTCCTGAGGGGAGAACTGTTGGAAATCACTGCAAGTTTGTATATAAGTACTGGCACCTTTTTTAAAAATGACAAAGCAATGATTATTGGTATTTTGTCATTTGGTATTATGTCATTATAGCCAACTACTTTGCTGAGCAGAGATGCCAATGAAGAACTTGTGCTAGCCAAAGTTCCAGTTTCTTCAACATTGTACTTGGCTGGATCTTTGAAAGCAAAACAAAGTAAACCCCATGTAATGCAAAAGTAATACATTCCGTGTTTTTTGTGATGCTTTCTGCCCACCAGTTTCTTCTTGGGTCCTTAATGCTCCACTTAAGCCTCCAAGGTGAACTGTTATATGACCCAATAGACTGTTTTGTAATATATACCTTTGCTCCCTGGCTGTGCTACAGAAGAAAATAGCATCCCTAAAAGGTGTGGTCCTGCAAATTCACAAAAGTATGTTAAATAGCACACAGTGTGAAAGAAAAAAAGTGGGGAGGGGACCTGAACTATCAATATATAATACTAGGAAAAAGGCCCGTTGTAGAAATAAATACAATGGCCTCTAGAAAGAGGCTCTGGGTGGGTGCCCCAGCCTTGGACATTCAGTGTCAATTTGCTGTGGCGACCTCAGCAGGGTATAATGACACTGAGTCCACCATTTTCTCCAGAAGAACTGATCTCTGCTACCTAAAGAACAGTTGTAATTTTGAGTGATCTCCAGCCCTCACCTGGAGATTGGCAATGATGGTTCCCCAGAAGGGAATAGTTAGTTTGGAGGGTGGAGTCTATGGCTTTGTACCTGTCTGAGGTCCCATGCCTCCTGAAACCTCACCCTCTCCAGGCTCCATCACTCACATCTCCAGGAATTTCCCACCTGGAATTGGCATCCCACACACCTGCAGCCTCTCCCGTGCTCTGAAGCCCTGACTGCTACATCACATTGGCTGTCATACGGGGGTCATCTCAGCAGCATATAAGGATACAGAGCCCACCATTTTCTCCAGGGGAACTGATCTCTGCCATCTGGAAAGCAGTTGTAATTCTGAGTGATCTCCAGCCCTCACCTGGAGATTGGACACATTTTACCTCAGAACAGCAAACTGTTTAGAATGTTAGAGGCAAAAGCCAATCAAGTTGCATATGCAAATGACCTCTGTGTTCCAAGGCAAAGGCCAATGAGGCTGCATATGCAAATAACCTCTGTGTACTGACTGGCTATGGGGGGGAGAGGAACAGCAAAATGTTTAGAATGTTGGAGGCTGGACTCAGGCAAAGCAGCCAGTGGATAGGGAGACCCTCTGAATGATAGATCAGAGAGCGAACTGATTTTGGAGCGTGTGGAATGTTCTAGAGAAGTGCCACCACCATTCGGCTTTTATTTATAAGGGAGATGTAGAAAGCTCAAATGAACTATTGTGAAGATGCCAATGGAAAGCAATTACTGATAAAATCCGTTTGGGGGGGTTCTTTCCTATGTTCACTTATTTTTCTTTCCTTCCTTACTTGCAGTCTTATTTTGAATCAATCTAATTTATTCCACTGCCACTGTCTCCTAATGTGCCCTTGTTGTTTGAATAAGGGAGGAGTGCTTTGTTATTCATCAGAACTCTTGCTTCAATGAAGTCCCAGCCATATTTTTTTCAAGAATTATTTTGCTTAAGAAAAGGCAGACTATTGCTATGAACGTTTCTGAATTTTTACTGCACATTAGCTAAAAATATACAGATTGCATCAGAAAGGCCACTGAATTCAAAGCTTTTAAAAATCCACCTTGTATTTAAAAAAAAAAGATGAGGAAAAACTTCCCGTGCCTTCATTCTTGTTGTGAACTGAGGAACTCATTCTTTTTTTAAAAAGAAAAAAAATAATTCTACTTCATTAAAAAAGCAAGCTGAAAACTTTATTTTCAGAAAGAATGACTCCACATTAAAAAAATAAATACGTACATACATACTATATTTTAAACCAAGCTGCCAAATCCTATTAGAGATTCAATCCTATTAAAGCATTCCCAGGTTTAAGCCTGCTTTAGAGTTTTTCATAAGAGTGCATGACCCCTACTAAAACCCCTACATGTGTGGTCAAGAAACCTAAGGATAATTGTAAACTCCGTGGGCTCCCATTAATCTTAGCACAGTCAGATATTAGTCCTTGTAAATCCGTACCTAAACAAGGACAATAGTTAAAGCCATCAATAGTCTTTTAATGAGGCAGATCAAAAACAAATGGAAGCAGCAGGACACTGAGTTTCCACAAGGAGGGGAAGAACGGCAAAAGGCTTTGTCTGATTTCTTACACAAAAAGGTAGATGGAATTAGTCCAGGATCTTTCCTCTCAACTCTCAGATCTGTTGTAAAATAGTGCTTCACTCACTTTCAGCTGAGAGGAAACAGGATAGGAGAAAAATTGAGAGAGAGAGAGAGAGAGAGAGAGAGAGAGAGAGAGAGAGAGAGAGAGAGAGGATGAGAGATGACTACTGATAATCATGTCAGGTGGATTTGGGTATGTGTGTGTCTGTCAAGAATTGTAATAAATTATCTCAGTCCTTGCAGGCATACCAAGCAGCCTTTGAAATCCCCACAGATGTTATTTAGTCATCAGGAAAAAGAAAGAAAGAAAGAAAATGTCCTGTTACAGAGTTTGTTATTTAAAAGGAGGAAGGAGAAAAGTTGATAAGAATTTATGGTCTACCACGCATGTGCTGCAGCACTGGAGCAGTTGCCCAGCAACATAAAGGCACCATGTCATGGATTGGGGGGGGGTCAGTGGGGGAGAAGAGAAATGAACAGCAACCTAGGAAGCAGAATGAAGTACTTTCCAGAAAGCACTACTCACTTCAAATCATTTGTATCTCTCCTGTTTCTTTTGTAGTTACTCAAAAGGCAACTATAATTCTAAACAGTTTTTAAAAGCCACAAAGAAGAGAAGACAGGACAGTGAAGACAGGGCAGAAAAAAATGAAAGTGCATGTTTGATATATTTTTCTGTAGAAACAGAAGGCTGCCAGGGGAAAAAAAAATACAAAGAATAATATCTTTCAAGGCCTGATGTAGATTTTCACAGAATGTTACATTTACAGAACTTTCCTGAATTTTTATGGAAGTCAGCTTGTCTAATAATAGTGAACAAACATCACTTTCACTTGCATAAATATTTTACAATCTCATTTTTTCATTGTATATGAAGAATAATTTAATTTTTAAAACTGTGTTATGTATTGAGCCTGAACTGTCCTTGCAAAAGGACTGAGCTTGGGATGCATAACAATAGATTGCTAGGATCCTAGAATGGACCAGTAGGGAGACAGGGATCCTAGAGTAAACCAATTGGGAAACAATAGAGTGTAAATAGCCTATTGTTGGGTGCAGGGGTCATTTCGAGCAGGAGCACACAGGAGCGGCGCTCTGGCAGTTAGAAGCACAGGCGGCAAGCCCCGCCTCCAGCTCCCAGCAGGAGCGCAAAGCAGCATGTGTAGCATTCCTCGATGGCTACCATGTGAGTGCAAATAACTTGCCGAGAATGGAGGGGATGGAAGAAGCAGGTGCGCGCGCCTTGGTGTCTCCCCCCTCCCCCAAGATTTCCCTCTAAGGTAGAAAGTGGCAGTTGGATAGCCGTGTGTGCTTGTTTCTCATTTGTTCTGCTGTGTGCAAGCTGGAGACAGAATCGGGGCTGGGCGAGGAGGAGACAGAATGCACCCTGAGGAGAGGAGAGAGCCCCCGGCTCCCCTTTCCCCCCCCCCCCCTTCCAGCCCGTGTGGGGCAGAGCGGTTCCTTTCAGGCAGGCGCTGGCTGGGCAGTGATGCCGGATGATGGGGATGGGCAAGGAGGTGGGAAAGGCAGCCTGGAAGAAATGGAGGCTGCCACTGCAGTCAGTGGCTGGCTCGGGGGAGGCGACATGCTGTTGAATGTGACACTGTTAGCCATCGTGGTATTGGTGGCCTATCAGCTCTATAAGTGCTGGAGGTTTTTGGAGTGGATCCTGGGTGGTGGGTGTTGCATTTTGACACACTTCTGGTGATGTCAGGGGGTGTGGCATATGTAAATAAGTTATGCTAATGAGTTATGCTAATGAGTTATACTAATGAGCTCCTGCACCTCTTTTGCTTGTTTTTTCTTGTTTTTATAGTATTTTTATTGATTTTTACAACACAAAAAGAAGACAAACCACGACAATACACAGACATCTACAAACACAAAAAAGAAGACCACATATCTTATCATAACCGCAACACAAACTTCTAACATAACTAACTGGTTCCACATTTCAACAACACATCTCAGATCTCAGATCTAAGTGTATTTCTAGCCATATTAAACAAAGAAAGAAAAAAACACCAAAACTTGAAAATCAAATTCAAATACTTCTTTTTTATCTGTCTATAATTCATAGCAACATTTCAACAACATCAACAAAAAAGAAAAAGAAAAAACAGAACAAAAAATAATCTTAACTATTATTAGATTATTCTGATTTATCTCATCTCAATTAGCATTTATGTTTGTAAAGTTATCGACATTCACTTTACTTCTAACTTTATCTTTCTTTCCTGCTTCCTTAGCCAACTTATCGCTCCTTAACATTACATTATACTGTATAATTTCTTACTTATACTCTTATGACCTTTACCTAATATATAGCATTTTATAACCATTACCTACTTATTTACCCTATTTTGTAATAGATTAATTTACCAACTTGCCACAAACCAAACCAAAGGAAACCTCAAAATTCTTAGCTTTAATATTCAAGGTCATTTTTGCCTCGATGCAGGAGCAATCGACAGAGCAAAAAGCATGGTCACCATGTTTTTGCATAGCTGCAGCCAGCCGTTTTAAAGACCAACTATTTTTCTAACATGACAAGAATTACAACAAGAATGAAGAAGATAGGATTTATAGGAAGACCAAGTGTATTTCAACCATAACAAGGCGATTAACATTGTTAAAATACCCCTTTTGAACTCTTTTTTCCCTCTTCTCCTAAAATTGGGAAAGCGGCCAGCATGAGAAAGGAGAACGAA
>NW_015167568.1:404675-435066 GCF_001447785.1 Gekko japonicus | reverse complement strand
TTCGCCCGATTTCCTTCGCAGTTTCACGATCCTCAAAAACCAGGATCACGAAACTGCGGAGGAAATCGGGCGAAGCCCCGAGTCAAAATGCAGCCCCGGAGCTTCGGGTGTGAAATTGACACGTTTGTGTTGAGGCAAACGGCGCTGTGCTGCGAGGCAGCTCTCGTGAGAAATCGCCCTCAGTGTACAAACTCCATACTTAGAAGAACCTTTGGAAAATTTTGTGATGTTGGAGGCAAGGAAAGGAAATTCTTGGGAGTACCTACCTAACAAAAAGGCTAAACTTGTTAAGGCAAAATTAAGGAAGCATGACAAGCATGGAAGAAATAATAAAAAACCAAAGAACACTGGATGGAATCCCTCCCTTTTGCACTTGAATTGTAGGAGGGAACAAATGGAAATTGAAGTTCATGTATTTAAAGAGAGAAGACACCTATGCATGGTTGTGAAGAAAAAAAGGATGCAGAAAATCAAGAAAAGATTAGCATATTATAAAGTGGTTTAGTATAAATTATGGGTTAAAGGAAAGATGAAAAATAGATGTACTTTAGATAGGAACTGTGAGACTGTATATACAATGGATTAATAGTATAATGGGTGATGTTTAAAATGGGCAAATAAGGTAACTAACAATTTCTGTAAAGTAGCTAATACATTCTCAAGTTTGGCAAGTTAAAATAGCTATTTCTTAGTACTATTGGAGAAAATGGGGTTTAGTTGGGGTTTTTTTTTACAATAACAGGAAGAGAATATAGTAGATGTATGAGGCATGAATAGTTTAGATAATACTTAGTCAATATTATTTCTAAGAATTTTGATGTTTCAGCTTACCTGATCCTCTCCTTATTGGGTGTTTAACTTACAAGATGGTAAAAGGGGGCATAAAGATAAAAGCAATGTGTTTATAAAACTGTTAGTTTATTTTTAAGCCCATGGTTATAAACAGTTGTCAGTTTTTCTTTTTTCTTTTAGTTGTTTTGGAGTAAATGAAGCCTTAGCGTATGATACTTTGTAATAATATGAAGAGAAGAAACTCTTTTTCTACTAAATGACCCCTGGCTGGGAGGGGTTGTTTTTGGGCGTAACCCTTTTCTGGCATAAATACCTGGCTTCAGCTAGGGATTGCAATCTTCTTTCTCTGGCTGAATCACAAATAAACTATGAGCTGATCACTTCTATGCATCTGAACCCAGTATATTTCACTGGCGAAGAAGGTGGGATCCTGATGAGTGAGCCTGACCCAGCCTCCAGCACTGCACCATGCAACGATCTTCAGGATTCCGCACCCTACATCGCTCCACGGGTCATGGCTGCCACTCTGAGAGTCATTCCTGTTTTCGACCCCACTCACACTGAGCTTTGGGAAGCATAGGTAGAGCAGCTGAAGTACTTCGTTCGGTTCCAAGGCATAGATGACGCCGACAAGAAGAAGTCGCTCCTGCTCAGCACATGCGGCATTGCCACACTACGCCTAGCCCAGGGCCTCATCGCTCCTAAAACCCTTGAAGTAGCCACGTATGATAAACTCGCCAAGGCCCTCACTGGCCATTTTGCGCCTCAACCAACCAAGATGGCAAAGCACATGGACTTCTTGGCATGCCACCAAAAGTCCGGTGAAGTGGCCACTGACTTCATGGCTAATCTCCGCAGGCTGGCCATAAACTGTGAATTCTCAGATCTCGAGGACGTCTTCGTCTGGGGCATCCGTGAACAGAAACTCCGCCGCAAACTCATTGGTACCAACGAACTCAAACTGTACAAGGCACTACACATGGCCATAGCTTTTGAAAAGGCACAATGGGATTGCCAGGCCCACTCCGCGCATCAGGCCTCCACATCCCTGATCTCCGACACCTCGGACCAGGAAGAAATATTCCAGGTATGGCACCTGGCTTGCTGGAACTCGTGCCCACCATCTGTGACTGCCCCACAGCCCGCAAAGACCATCGCTCAAGCACCTTGCGCCAGCTGTGGTGAAGAGCACAAACACCGTTCCTGCCATTTCTGCGACACAATCTGCCGAACCTGTGGTAAACAAGGCCACATGCATGAGCCTTGCGCTCCTGAGGAAACTGGCATTGTCCAGGAATCCACAGAGCTCCACAATACAGCTGTCCACCAACACCAGGTACTAAACTTGCCCCAGGACACCCCTAAGAAAATTAAAGTAACTGTGTTAATAGAGGGGGCCTCTTGCGAAATGGAGTTGGAGATGGGGTCCTCCATCACCATCATCTCAGAAGAGACTCTCAGGAGGCCCTGCCTGCAAGGGGGTCCCTGCCTAGAACCCACGGGCTTCACCCTCAGAGGAGTGCATCACGTGTGGCCTACGATGTTCGGCAACGTGTGCAACGAGTCCCCAGCTGTTTTCAATGGGACGCTTGGTCACTATACCAGTCCGTTTGTGTTGTGGCCCAAGATAGACAGAGAGCTGGACCGCCTGGTAGCGCAGGGGGTTTTAGAGTCAGTGCCACATGCCCCCTGGGAGGCCCGCATTCATACTGGCTAGAAGTGGTGCCGGTTCCCTTCACATCATCCCAAGCAGCAATTCGCACCCTATGGCAGATCTTCAGCACACATAGCATACCAGACGCCGTCATAATGGACGATGGAACGGCTTTCACCTCGTCCAAGTTTCAGGAATTCACGGACTACTATGCCATCTAACACATTAGCTCTGCTCCCTTTCACCCCGCAACCAATGGCCAGGCTGAGCGGATGGTGAAGATGACCATCCCTCCACAGGATCATTCAGGGAAGCTGGAACCACCGGCTGGCAGCCTTCCTCTTCAACCAGCGGGTAACCCCGAGCACAACCACTGGCTGCAGCCCTGCGGAACTCCTGATGGTAAGGCGCCTCACAACCATTCTCGATCAATTGCACCCAGACCGTGCTCTGGAACACAGCTCAGCCCCAAGGAATCAAGCCACTCCCCGCGAGTTCTTCCCGGGCGATCCCGTCTATGCACACAACTTCTCCAGTGGCCCAGCCTGGGTCCCCGCCAAGGTTATAAGGGTGACCGGGCCTCTATCATATGAGATATCCACAGAAGATGGCCAGAGGCTCTGCCAACACATAGACCAGCTCTGTAGCCATCTCCTTCCCGCTAAACCCAGGATACCCACACCAGAAGACAGTGATGAGGATCTGCTAAGCCCAGAGGAGTCGGAGCCCGAGGAGAACATGCCCACTGGCAGCACCCAGCTGGAAATCAATGGACAGCCTTTGGAGGCCGCCGGCAGAACACTAGCGGCAGCCACCACCGGTAACCCGAACAACATTCCGGCGTCATCACCCTCTCCCAGTCCGGCAGCGGGACTGGCCCCCAACACAGTTCCTGAACCCGCAGCCCCGTCAGCAGAACCACACCACTTGAACCATGAGCGGCACTAACCAGTGTACTTAAAGGACTTTGTCAGTTGAAGAGGCCCTGAACCTTGGGGGGAAGGGTGTTATGTACTGAGCCTGAACCGTCCCTGAGAAAGGACCGAGCTTGGGATGCATAACAATAGATTGCTAGGATCCTAGAATGGAACAGTAGGGAGACAGGGATCCTACAGTAAACCAATTGGGAAACAATAGAGTGTAAATAGCCTATCGTTGGGAGTGGGGTGTTTTTTGGGGTAACCCTTTTCTGGCATAAATACCTGGCTTCGGTTAGGGATTTCAGTCTTCTTTCTCTTGCGGAATCACTAATAAACTATGAGCTGATCACTTCTACAGGTTTGAACCCAGTATATTTCAAACTGATTAACACCAATTATTTTCAGTCAGTATGCAGAATATGATTATCCAGAATTTCAGTATACTTCCAACCTGCATAACTTGACACCCGCTTATGGTAGAGATAGGTAACAGAAAAATTGCTGTGGAGCCAATACTGACAGGTGTGGTATATGCTCATCCCTTTTGTCCCACATTGTCTCAAATTAGTTTTTCAGGATTTGGAAATTGGGCAAACAGTTTGTTTGACCAGAGATGATTGAGACAGTGTGTATATACCAAACAAAATAAAACAAAACAACAGCCCCACCCCATGAAGAATCTAGGAGAGAAGCAGCAGGGGGCAAAAGGAAATAGGTGGACAGGCCTGTAGGCAGGATTTTTAAAATTTGGGTGGCCTTTAAATAAGTCGGGGGGCACCCTCACACACGCCAAGCAAGCATATAATTAAAATAAAAAATTAAAAGTTGGGGGGCCTGGGCTGGATGGGAAGTTGGGGGACCTTGGGGGTAAGTCAGGGGGCCGGGCCCCGAGAGGCCCCACTGTAGCTACAGGCCTGTAGGTGGAGGTGGTAGGGTCTGAAGAAGAGAAGGTGATTGAAGAAGATGAAGGAAACCCAGGGAACCTCTGGACTTGGTGGTAGCAGCAAGAAATGGAGATGGAAGCAGGATAAACGATCTGAAAAGGAGTCCACCTCTGTCAATTGTTAGGATTGTATAAGCTACCACAGACTCCAGCGGGATAATTTACCCTCCCTCTTTCCCCCTTTACCTGACTTTCGGTTGTTCTCAATATTCTGTGCTCTTGAAATAGATTCAGATTTCATCAGAAGGAGAGTGTATTTTGATTAATTCAGCATACAATATTTTTATGTATAACCATCTATAGAGATCAACACGTCTATAGAGACATCAAAATTCTACACCCTACCCTATTTCTTTCTTTAAGCGAAATATCTCCCCTTTTTAGGGGAGCAAATAAAGCATTTTTTAAAAAATCTACTTTGAAAAAAAAGTGTTACAGTTTGATGGTTTGTTAAGTCCATGGTGATGTTGAGGTTATTTTGTGTATGTGTATTTTCACATAAGTGTATGGGAGCCATAAAGCCCCAAATCATTTAATTACCTGACCTGACCATTCATGACTTTGACCTGTTCAGATGCAAAATAGAACATTACAAGACAGAAGACATCACGCCTACTGCACAGCTGAAAAGCTGTTTGGCTGCTGATCAAGGCTGATAGCAGCAAAATGAAAAGACTGGAGGATCAGCCATGAGTAGGGCAGCCAGGCTCCCAGCAGGGCAGGGGATCTCCCCCACCCCCAGCTCTCATTTATCACGACTGCTTGGAGAAATCCCTCTCTAGGAATTACCAGAGAATGTGTGATTTTCCCATAAGTGAAGAGATGAAGAAAAAACAATGGTGCAGTGGGAAGATGATTTTATTCTTTGCTCCAATTGGTGCAGCATTTCTTTTTCTGCTTATTATTTCCCCTAAGCGACATCATTCCTTTGCTGCTGGCCACCCCCCCCCCCCCCAGTATCCCCACTCCCTATTTCTTGCTAGTTACCAGGCCATTCATGGCAGCCCTACTCATGAGAAATTGCAGGCATCAAACACAGTATATTTGCTTTCTGGATACCATGGATACATGGTAATATGTGACATCCCTAAAAGAAACAGAAAGTTCACTGAGCTGACTGTGGCCACCTCATGTGGTTGGTAGGTCTCTTAGTCACAAGATGTCCATGCCCGGTTTCACTGATTGGCATATTTAGGGTTCTAAAGTGAAGTTCCCATAGATCTTTCTCTCTTTTTAAAGAAACTATGAAAGTTATTCATCAACTCCAAGCCTGCAGATATGGGGTGCCATGCTCACATGCTCTTTGCTTCTATATGATGGAGGTTAATGCACAGGGATCCCAGTGTGTGGTATAAAATGTTGGTTAATGTGTAGAAGAATCTGCCTTTGGGCATGAAATTGAATGAAATGGTGTCTGGTCACATCATTCTATAATTCTATTATGTATTGCACAGATATCTCTTTCATTTTAAAGTCGGTTATGGAGCCCAGCAGGCAACTAAGCATGGAGGCCTTAGAACTGGGTGTGGTGTACGGAGGATGAAGCAGCTGGAGGAGCCAACGGCACAGTAAGAGACTTTTATTAAGAATTCCCAAAGAAGTGAATATTCACAATGGAAATTCAGTCTATGAGGAATAAGAAATTTTACAGTAGTGTTAATTGTCAAGTACCTACTAAATATGAGTATTTTTGTTAAAATACACCACATTTCATAGCAGGAAACAAAATATAAAAGTACATTGATATTTGGGTGGTGAAGTTACTAGCCACATCTCTAATAGTTTAGTTAAATTTTGTTGCTTGAACTGTGAAATATTAAAGATCCATGATAAAAATGTGCTTCTCCAATCTGACCAATTCTATTACGTGCACTACTGAAGGATGAAACTTTTCTTCTAGATCGAAATGGTGATGAAGAATATTGATAGTTTATATAAAGTTATCTTCATGAAAACAAATACACTGAGTGAAAGAGTGAAAAATAAGGACCATAAACTGGCTGTATTTGTATTTTCAGATAGGTCAGGACTTAACCGTATTTATTTTTATTGTTACATTTGTCAAGTTCTTATAGTTCTGTCAGGTTTACAGTGTAACTTATATAACAGAGAATAAAATATGGAGTATAAAATTGATTTAACTGGACTTTTTATTGTGCTGGCAAAGCACTTTCACCTGCATCTCAGCAGTCATCTCTGAGCAGCGATTTGCAGTAGGTATGGAGGGCTCCGATCTACATCAAAGGTTGTCAGGGTTGCCCCTTTTAATTTAGACTTGCTACACACAGTGCTCCCCCCACATTGAAATGAATATAACATTACACACATTTATCAGAGCATATGGAATGGAAGGCAGCGTGGTATAGCCCGCTCTCATCAGATCTTGGATGCTAAGCAGGGTCAGCACTTGGAAGGGAGACCACTGAGGAAGACTCTGCAGAGGAAGGCATTGGTAAACCACCTCTGCTTCACACTTGCCTTGAAAGCCCCTTGCTGGGGTCACCATAAGTCAGCTGTGACTTGGTGGGACTTCACGCATACACCCCAGAGCATATGTCTGGCTCATTAGAATGTATGTCTTCAAGTTAACATCAGAAAACGAATAGCTTCTGTAATAATTACTTTTATTAGGCACGTTTGAGCCTCTGGTATGTATACGTGGAAGACATGGTGCAGAGATTCAGAACATGCCAGAATATCCTGGAGAGCAAGTACACAGTGCCACCAACACTTCCATCCAATCATCATTGATGTACAATTGCCATCCCCATGGCTTGTAACATAAAATTAGGTTTGTGTGCAGGGCTTCCCTGCTCAGACCATGATGACCCTGTTCAAGCGAGGCTGAGGCTATACTATTGACTTAGCAACACATTATGTTTCCACAAGGATGTCCCTAAGTTGGGTGGAGAGTAGGGTTGCCAGCCAGCCCCCCCAGTGGAGGTGGGGATTCCCACCGCCAAGCCCTGCCCCCCCCACCAATCAGCTGGTCTGGAAGGGACTTGTCAGAACAGGAAGGGAGTCCCAGGCTACATTGCCATGATGTGGCGACATCACTTCTGGTATGCATCGGACATCATCATGTCAGCCACGGTGTGGTAATGCTCTGGTATTTGGGCAAAAACTGCATGGTAGAAGCCATTTTTACCATAGAGTTTTTGCCCAAATATCAGAGTATCACTGATGCTGCGACATGATGACATCACTTCTGATGTTGCTGCCTTGCTGATGACATAGCCTGGGCCTCCCTCCCACTCCTGGTAAGTTCTCCCCCATCTCCCACTGGTTGCCAGGAGGTATCTGGCACTCCTAGTGGAGAGGGATGTTCTGAAGTTATGCACATTCCAGGCATACGTTAGACTTATTTGACTAAACACCACAGCATATGGATACCAGGGCTTAGACCTCTGTCCCTTGCTATTTTGCTGACCATGAAGCCACTATTTGACCCACTGGGAAAATGTAATGCATTGCCCTTCAGTACACATGGAGTCCCCAACAAGGCAAGTAGTGGTTCCCTGGAGCTGTTTCAGGTTAAGAAAACAATGCAGGCCTTATTCCATACCATCCCATGCATCAAAACCCAAATTGGGCCTATGCACACCTGAAAGCATGGAACTTCAGAATGTGCCGCTTCATCAGACCCAGGTAAGTCATTTGCAGGATTGCCAGTTAGGAGCTATTTGAAGTCAGGAGCACTTTGGCAGTAGAGACTGAGGAAAATGGTATTGCATGACTCTCTAAAAGTTCCCCAAATCTCTATGGTAAAAACCATATAGAATTTCTAGAGTGCTGCATGACACCGTTTCATCACTTCTAGGTATTCACTCAGAAGTGATGTTATGGTGTTGTGCAATATTGTCCCCCACCCCCCTAGTTTGGCTCCCACTGGTCCATTAAACAAAGGTGGGGCTGGAGCAGCAGGGGTTGAATGTCACCAATTGTAGTAGGCAACCTGGTAAGTCTAATCTACCTGTTAAGGCTACCTGGTTAAATCTAATCCCTGGGGGAAAGGTAATGTGTAGTTAGACCCTCTATGTATTTATATGTGTGAAACAGATTTGCCAGGTCCCTTCGTCATGCTGGCAAGGAGATTTGGGGGGCATTCCAGGGCTGGGCAGGGATGTCATGCAACATGCTGAAGTCACCTAGAAGTGACGTCAGCGCATTGGCGACATCAAGGGCAACACTCTGTTTTTTGGGCAAAATTCTATGGTAGAAAAGGCCTCACACCAAAGAGCAGAGTGTCGCCCCCCCCCCATCACTGATGTGCTGACATCACTTTCAGGTGATGTCAGCACATCGCGCACAGCGACAGGGGTTGGGGGATTTTCCTCCTGCCGGCCCACTGGCCAGCAGTGGGCAGGAGCCCACAAAAGTAGGGGAATCCCCCACCCCCACCTGGGGAACGGTATCCCTAGTGTAAAATCTTTCCTATGGGGAGATATTACTGAGAACTGGCAGTACTGCCAGGGCCTCAGGCTTTGGCAAGGATCCAAATGGACTCAGTAGATCAGCAACCTCGCGGCTCTCTGGACTTTACAGGTGTATTCTACTGAGAAAAATAGGAATTTAAACATAGGTGCACTATCTGGAACGGATACAAAATATATACTTTGTTGTTGAAGCTAATTACAAAATGTACTGAAGCTAAAGACAAATGTAATTTAAATGAAGGTTATTACCAAGGATCATTGTAAAAGGAACATTAAAGAAAATTTGGTGACAGACCTGAAACAAAACCCATGAATCCGATTTTAACAGATTTTGCAGGTATGTCAGGCAGGGCAAGTCCAAGACATTTTGCTGTCCTGAACTGTTTCATAATATAATCCAGGAGATAGGATCCCCAGAATCCTATTTAATACAACTGCATCCAGGCATCCTCTGTGAGTTTTCATGGTAAGTCAAGGTACACCTCTTATATTTCACACTGCTTTCTTGGTACTTGTTTCAAAATGAATTGATTGTGTGGTCAGCAGAGCAAAAACACACTCTGTTCCAAACACATTTTTGAAACAGCACTGGCTAAAACATTGCTGTGTTTTGCTGTCCAGCTACTGTGAATTTTGTATAACTTTTGTTCTGTCTAAAGTATTACCCACCTGATTAAGTTGGAGCTTTTACAAAGGGATATTAATGTTTTTTGAATGGCTGTGGATGGTCTCCTGAACGGGCAATCTACTGCAGGAATATGGACTGAGAATCCTTGGCATATTGTATAGGAGGGGGAAAAACAGCGAGAAGTTTTGAAAAGAAAGTAAGAGAGAGAGAGAGAGAGAGAGAGAGAGAGAAAGAGAGAGAGAGAGAGAGAGAGAGAGAGAGAGAGAGAGGCAGAGAATATCAAAGCTCCAAGTTGACTAAAGGTGAAACACTTTGGGATTCAGAGTCTTCAGGGAACCGGTATGGATAAGCAGATCTGCTACCTAGCAGAACTGACTTTTGCCTTTATTTACACACTGTTAGGTTTCTATTTGTAAATAAGGCAAATATTAACATCAGTCTCCAATATTCTCTCATATAAAAGAAACTAAGGCCCCGGTCACACGGGCCGGAAAATGCGGGGGGGAAGCGTGGCTGTTTGCCCCGGAGCAAACTAATGCGCGGCCGCCGGATCACATGTCCCGCCGACGTCCCGTGGTTCGGGGGGAGGTGCCAATCACACGGCAATCCTGCGGCGTGGCAAAGAAGCGGCGCGGCGCGATCACAGCAGCAACGGCTCGGCGCCACTGCCGTAGCAAACAGGGTTGTGGTTTTTTTAAAACTGAAGTGTGCGCATGTGCTGTTGGGTGCTTGTGCGCATCCTGTGGAGACTTGCAAAAAAATACCCTGTGTGCGACAGGACATGGGCGGGCACCGGATGCCACGAACTACCACCGGAAACACGATCAGACGCCTGCCCTTGCCCCACGGTTTCCGGAAACTAGTACCTCGGAGGTACTAGTTTTTTACGCCGCAAGCCTCAGGTTAGTCACGGGAGCTCTACGCTTCCCAGAAGGTGTGGTGTGTTTGCGCCCAGAAAATCCGCCTATCTTCCGTCTCTGTAGCATGACTAATGCTCTGTGTGACCGCAGTCTGCATCTGGCTTCGCCTCCACTGCCTTTGGATGTTATAGAGGTTTTCCACTCCCATGGCAACAACTCTTCAGGGAGAATGAGATTCTCAGGGTACGAAGAAATCAGCCTGGGATGAAGGAAATGATCCCTCAGAATGGACCTATTCCTTTTCTCTCTGGTGTTGAAGGGGAGGAGGGCTTTTGGAGATTCAGTCCTTGTGAATGTTAACAATGTAGGTCTATGACAGTTTATTTCACTGTATGATGACTTGCCTCCCTTGCAAGGAGGTTGTGGACATTACATACTGTCTAGCTAGGCTGATAAGTATATATTAAAACAGCAAAATATGTTAAAACACAAAATTTCAATAAAGCCAGAACATATAAAATCAAAGGTGCTAGTAAACATAGGTGCTAATAGTGCTAATAAGTGATGGCGGCATTCTCTTGGCATCCAGATGGTCAACTACCACCATAGTCTTGGTACTTGCTGGTTGGTGCTGGTATTGGGTGGTGCTGGTATTGGGAAGTTGTCCTGTGGCTCTGGGGTGGAGTCTGGTACTGCTGCCTTCCAGGGTCCTTTCTCTCAGCAAAGAACTCAGAGGAAGCCTCAGAATAGTGAGGGGCAGGGGGGTTCTTCTTCACTTGACTCCCTCTCCCCTGTCACAGCCCGACCCGGCCATACACTCCATGGTTGAGGCCTTGCCCTTCCTCCCCAGCTTATCTCTGGTCCACTGTTTAAAAGTCCCCCCAGGGATAGACCATCCCCAGGATCCTCCAATCCCCTTACCTCCAAGCCTGGGTTTCCCTGAGTGCCTTTCTTGTCCTCCAATGGGAGGCTGGCCAAGGCTACCTCTTCCTGAGCTTTGCCCCCTCCCCCCCAGGAAGCCTTAAGGGCTCCCATTCCAGGGTCAGCTGACCTCATGCAGGTCCATGTCATTCCAGCTTCTTTCCACCCCTCTTTGTCATACCATGAGGAGGCAACCCATTGACCAGCCCTCTAATGCAGCCAACTTTCACTCGAACCCCTCTGTATTATAAAATAGGGTTGCAAACAGATCTGATAGGGAAAATCATTGGGTAAATTCATAAGTACAATTGATAAATAGTTGTTAG
Organism: Gekko japonicus; assembly: GCF_001447785.1. NCBI lineage: Eukaryota > Metazoa > Chordata > Lepidosauria > Squamata > Gekkonidae > Gekko > Gekko japonicus. The sequence goes on along the minus strand of NW_015167568.1, from coordinate 423,586 downwards.
ACTACCCTGGAAGTAACTACATTTGGATATGATATAAAGAAATTCTTGGTCTTTCTGGCAATAGGTTACAAAGGGATGTGGCAAAGTTAATTTCTCAGTAAATGTTAGTATTTCAAAGAATAAATGGGAACATTTAAAAAACCTTTATGCAGTCTTTGCTCTTGGCATGTATACATTGGAGTTTCCACTGATTAAGGCAGTTACCATAGTATCTGAAGTAAAGTTACTAATAGTGCAGTTAAAAAACTGTAAAGCACCAGGGGAGGATCGTTTAACACCAGAGTTGCTAAAACAAAATGTGGATTGATAGGCATAAGCATTAGCTAAATTACTGACACAGAATAATAGAAACATAAGGTTCCCTTCAGGTTAGAACACAGGAATAATTGTGCCCATTTTTAAAAGGGAGAACATGATGGATCTAGAAAATTGAATAATAAATGTTTTAGATATTTCTTTAAAACTTCATAATTGTATGCTATTAAATAAATTGAAATCTTGAACAGAAAAAAAATGAAGCCTTTGCTGAGGAGCAGGGAGGATTTTGTACTGAGGGGTCTATTAAAATTCTTTCTATCATTTAATCTAGAAATATTGTTTACAATAATCATCCCTTTTGAAGACCTTACCCATTTGAGTTAGTCAGGAGAGAGTAATTGGGGAAAAGGCTGGCATATACTAATATAAATTACAGGTTTCTTATATGGTTAATAAATTTGCTTTTATGGAATTACAAGTGGAGACCCGCAAGAAACTTGCGGAATGGTTATCCTATTCCTCACACCTTTGCTTCCTCCTGTCTCCCTCTACCTCTCTCACTCTCTTTCTCCCTTCTGCCCCCCCCTTTCTTTTTCTCCTCCAGCTATGGCATTATACTGATCTGTAGTTCCTTCCCTTCTCCAATCCCACCCTCCCCAGGCTCCACCCCACAAATGTCCAGGAATTTCCCAACCTGGAGTTGGCAACACAATTTCCTTCCCACCCAACAGCCAACCTACCTTTATCTGCCTCTCTGTCTGCAACTTTCCATCTCCACACCCCTCCCCCACAGCCTCTACCTAGGAAAATTACAGTCTTTCTCCACAGTGGGGACCAAAGCAGCTTACATTATTCTCTCCTCCTTTTTATCTGCACAACAACCCTGTGAGGTTGGCTAGGCTGAAAGTATGTGACTGGTCCAAAATCACCCAGTCAGCTTCCACCGCAAGATGGGGATCTGAACCTGGGTCTCGCAGACCCTAATCTGAAGCTCTAACCGATACACCGCACTGGCTTTCATAGGGTGGCTGCTGATGAACAGTAGCAAGCAGCTGGGCCTACTTGAGTCATGCAAATCAGGTGGTATCAAGTCACCCAGAGGGTGCTGCCGAGGGATGCCAGCCTCCAGGTGGGACCTGGGGATCCCCTGTAATTCCTGCTCATTTCCAGACTACAGAGATAACTTCCCATGGAGAAAATGGATGCTTTGGAGGGTGGACTCTGTGACATTGTACCCCACTGAGGTCCCTGTCCTCCCCAGGCTCCTCCCGCAAATCTCCAGGAGTTTCCCAGCCTGGACCTGGCAACCTTATCCAGAATCCCCTGTCGGTGGCCAGGGGGGGAACCTGGCAACCCTAAAGTGCTGGCAGGCCTAGGCTTGGCAACCTCTAAGTGGGGCCTGAAGGAACCCCCCCCCCAGACTTACAACTGAACTCAAGGCAGCAGAGATCTGTCTCCCTGGAGAAAATGACTGCTGTAGAAGGTGGACTCTGTGGCATTATACCCAGCTGTGGCCTCTCCCTTCCCCAATCCCACCTCAAAACCTCTAGGGACTCCCCAGGCCAGGCCCAAAGGCTCCCTCCCTCCCTGAAAAGCCAAAGGAGGCCTGGAAAAGGGCCCTTCCCCCACACCCTTTGACTCACAGAGCCGGTTAGAAGCCTCTTCCCCCCCCGCCCTGAACGTTCTAACCTCTCTCACACAGTTGGTGTCTGAAGCAGATCCCTGCAGAGGCCATTTCAAAAGGTTTTGGAGGGAATTCAGCCATCCCTGGAGGGATTTTCTTAGTTTTTGCATTTTTCTGCAGATACAGGAAGTCTACTGAGTATGTAGGAGAAGCTCCTGGGCCAGAGGGAGCTTCCTTTTCCTGGGACTAAGTATCCGCATGGCGCCATCTGTTGGAGATTAGATATATAGATGCATTAACTCATATTGGGACTAAACGACAACCATCCCTTCTGTCTATCATATGGTGGGCTGCCCACTTTAAGTTCTGTATCAGGGTCCCCAACATGGTGCCCATGGGTGGCATGGCACCCAACAAGTATTTTTAGACTATGGAAGGGGCCAGGTGGAGCTTTTGCCCAGGTCATGTAAAGGAGTAGTAAGGCTTAGAGGCCTGCAAAATCAAGACAGATACTTCCAGGTATGGGTTTCTTAGCTAGCTTGATATACATATATACTTATTTTATGTGTATGCAAATAATATTTTAAACACTATGTTCATTTTAAAAGGCATGTTGTTAAACAGCGCTTCTGCTTGAAATGCTGACGAGTTACTATGGGTGCGATCATACGCACCAAAAGCAGCAGCAAGATTCTCCCGTGGAGTAAAGGGGTGCGATCAGACAGACACATCTGTCCAGCGTCCCGGAGTCGTTGGCAGGAGTGTGGAAAAAAGCCACCGGGTAAAACCTTCTAGTATACGGAACTGCGGGGGAGGCGGGGCGCAGCCGGAAGAGTGATCACGCAAACGCGCGTCATTGCAGCCCGGGGCAAACAGCCTCACTTTCCGCCCACATTTTATCCCTTGTGTGACCGCAGCCTATCAGACTTATGTAGACTTTACTCCCTGACATTTTATGCTTGGCTCTGCCTCCTGTGGCAGTCATTTTGTAGTTACACCCGACACCATGTGTCAGAGTTCCAAAGGTTGGGGACCCCTAGACTAGATACGCTTCCAAATAAAGTACAACTTGGCAGATAAATGGCTTTACTCTGAACAAGGCATCTTCATATGTTCAGCATGGTTGGCTTTTGGAATTGAGAAGGGAGGCATTGTGTTTGGCTATTCCTCCTGCTGCAGCCATATTGGATTTACCTACATCTCCCATAGCAGACATTTTGGTGTTGCTCCCCCCAATTCCAAAGGTGTCTGCAAGCTCAAAATGTTGGTGACCATTGTTCTATATTTCAGCCCTACCTGCAGCACATGGGCAGATGGCAATCAGCCACTTACAAAGGTTCTGTGCACCCCCTTGCTCTGTGAGTTTGTTCCATTGTTGCGTTCGGTAGTTCATTGTTTTTTCTTCCTAGGTGCTGTGGTCTGTGGCAGGAGGAAATGGATTCTTATCTGCAGACACAGCTATATCTTTTGGGTGGCTCATCAGGCCAATAGATCAGCCATTAGCTCTCAGCTGGGCCTCAGTCAATGGGCCATGGTTGAGTGGAGGGGGTGCCTACGCTGGCCAAGCCTCCTCCTCCTCCTCCTGTTTGGGAGTAGCTCTGGGTCCCCACCCCATATTCTGGTGATTCATTTGGGTGGCAATGACTTGGGATTCCTGAAAGGTAAGGCCTTGGTATTGCAAGCCCAGGATGATGTGAGATTTATTCAGCACCAGTGGCCAGATACAGTAATTGTGTGGTCTGCCATGATACTGCACCTAGTATGGCATAGCGCTTTGGATCCCAAGGGGATCAAGAGAGCTCGGCGCAAGGCAACGGGGAGCTCAGGAATATTTTAGAGGTTGGGTTGGATCACTACCTGCCTCACCCCTGGATTCAGCTTGATTGCCCGGAGCTGTATAGAGGTGACGGCATTCACCTTTCCAAAATAGGGATGAGGATGGCAGACTGCCTTTGGGATTGCCAGGACGGATCCTCTCTGCAGGCCATGTGGTTGTGTTGGAGGGATCCTTACGGCATGTCCCATTGCTGGGCCGGATGGGTGCGAGTCACTTACAGTTGGATCCAGCCAGGGGCAGGGTGCCTTGCCCGTTGTATGGCAAGGATGGGGCCATGAGCCCTAGGCCTTGACCGTGCTGCTGTTACTGTTTGCCCTTGCCGTTATGATGCAAGTTAAATAAAGTGGCCCTTAGTTTCCCAACCTATGGTTGTCTGACTCTTTCTTTAATCTGAGGGAGCAATAACAATTGTATTGGACAATGTGAAAAAATCTAGTTATTTTTATCCAATAGTCACTATTTAGTTATCCCAGTCATATGGTTGATGTCACTATGGTCCTTTTGGCATTTGCCTGCCGTTCTGGATTTTCTCAGTGTTCAGTTCAAGGCAATTTAAGTTCATGGCAAAACAGCATCCAAATAACCTGGGGCAACAGCAGGCTGAAACCAGGCTGACCACTGAAGGGATGCAGAATGGAGGGGAAATGGAGGGGTAATGCAGAATGGAGGGGGAAAACGGAATAAAAAGAAGGTTGAACTCAATGTTAGTGCAGAATGGGGGGGAAACCCTGGATTAAAAAGAAGGTTGAATTCAATTTTAGTGCAGAATTGCTTGGAGGACACCACAGTGCAGAAAGGGCCTATGAAGGGTAGGGTTAAACAGAATAATAGGAAAATGTAGTAATTATTTACAAACAAGAGGGGGGGGGACTAGAATTCTTATCTTTAGCTGTAGGTCCCCCCACAAAAAACTCTGGAAAAATGTCCGAAACTGATTGAAGCCACCGTCTTCTGATATTCATAAACATTCCTTGCGTTGATAGGTTTATTTATTTATTTGAGGCCATTTAAACCTACCTTTCTCATTCCAGACTAAAGGTGGGTTGTCATGTTATTTAAAACACATATGAAATAAATCAGACTACTAAAAATACCAGTACAGCAACTAAGTCAGTCCACTGAAGAGCATACTTTTGGCTACAAAATTTACTCATTAGGGAAGGCTTTTCTAAATAGCTCCACCTTACAGTGTGGGGAAAATACCAATAGCTTTAGTATCTTCCTGACAAATTCAGGAAGGCTGTGGTTCAGGCAGAAGATGGCTAAATCTGCTTACATTTTGGCACTTTAAGCAGGCCTTGATCCCAAGAAGAGAGCTAATATACTGGAGAACATTGGGAGAGGCAGTTTTGCATATAGCAGGATCCCAAGTCATGAATGGCTTCATAGATAATAACCAGCACCTTGAGCTGGGCTCAAAAACAAATAGGCAGCCAGTGAAATGATCTCAAAACCAATGTAATATGTATGTTCTAACCTGCTCCTGCAGAGGGGAAGGTTCTGGGTTGTCTTCCATGGCAGCCCCATGTAGAACAGATTACAGTAGTTGATCCTTCAGGGTACTGTGACATGTGGCCAGATTAGTGGACTTCCTTGAGAGAAGTAGTTCTGGTTTACATTTGATGAGTTAATTGTAAAGAATAATGCCATGTACATACGCATGACCCAAAATAACATTTAAGGTATTTTAAAGCCACAGGATATGACATTTATCTAGGCTACAAGGTCATGTGTTAAAGAAAAGCTGCAGTCATAGATGTACTTACTCAGGAATAGAAAAGAGAAAGAGTCCAGTAGCACCTTAAAGACTAACAAAATTTGTGGCAGGGTATGAGCTTTCGGGAGTCACTGCTCATTTACTCAGAAATAAGAAGACGAAGAAGAAGAAGAGAAGAGATTGGATTTATACCCTGCCCTTCACTACCCAAAGGTGTCTCAGAGCGGCTTACAAACTCCTTTCCCTTGCCCTCCCCACAACAGACACCCTGTGAGGTAGGTGGGGCTGAGAGAGCTCTTGACAGAAACTGCTCTTTTTCAAGAACAGCTCTTATCAGAACTATGGCTTGCCCAAGGTCATCCAGCCAGGTGCAAGTGGAGGAGTGGGGAATCAAACCCGGTTCTCCCAGATTAGAGTCCGTGCAAACTGGCTCTCTAACCACTACACCAAACTTACACCTGAGTAAGCATGCATGGGACTGCAGAGCTAGTTTACTTTTTTTCTGGGCATTTACATAATTAAGATTTCAGTCCATGCTTTCAAAGTAGTGGAAGATAGATAAAATAATAGTTTAGAACTGAGACATTTTGTTTGTTGTACTAGGAAAATTAAAGGTCTACCTCTGGATTGCCCTTTAAATAACCATGATGTCTACCCTAAATAAAGCTGTTATTTATGTTGGTTTGGATCCATTGATGTGCAAGTAGAAGCATACCTAGCGTAGTTCCTCTTGTGCAAGAGCATGTGGAATGCCTAGCACCTTCCTTCCTATATATGCCTGAAGACTGCTTGCATAACAGCTAGTGCAAGTGAAAAAGCAGTTTGGGATATGCAACGTTTAACTTAGCCACAAGGACTAGCATGAGGTCAGGGCCGGCTCACTCACCAGGCGAACTAGGCGATCGCCTAGAGCGGGATGGCCCTTAGGGGCACCAAACTGCACCCGGCCCCGTACTCTGGGAGTTTCTTGATTATTTGTGTTTTTCATTCTTCCTAAAATGCATTTATTTTTGAAAATTGGTGGGTGCATGGGGGTGGGGGGATCCTCGCAGAAGGGATCCTCGCCTAGGGTGCAAAATAAGCTGGAGCCGGCCCTGCATGAGGTTGTTCCCCACACTTCCACTTGGGCAAGGACAGTAGTCCTTGCATATGGATATAATCTGCTGGACATAAGTCTATATGTTGGAAAGTATTTTTTTTCGGAGGAAAATATAATAATATTATGTAATTAATTTTGCTTTTGCTTTTACAACAGTCCGCTGTCTTGCAAACACAATCTGGAGTATACAGTATTTAATATTATATGTTTACATCTCGGTAACCAGAACAGACATTTTTTGCTTATGGATATGTTCTTGATTATTGGCCATGGCTTATGGCTTGTGCAATAAAGATCTTGACTGACTGGCTATTTGGTACATTGGGGACTTTATGAGCCAGTCAGACCTGCTCACCTTCTGTAACTAAGTGCCAGCAGTATACAGAGGAGAACTCATTTCTCAGCACATAAAGACTAAAAATCAAACAACATTTTTGCTATTGTGATAAATGGTTCCCTTAAATCTTAGGAAGCTTAGCCTTTTACTCTTGGTAGACTTCTACATGCTAAATCATGGTTATTCCCTGGACAAAATAAGGAAGCTACAGATGTGGTTCTTTACCTACCTCTTCCCTGTACTAGTGTATTTTTTAAATTTTGTACTCAAAAATATCATTTAGTGTTGCAACATTTGTTTTTTAATAGCTGCAGCCACTGTTTCCAAAATTAATTGAACAGATTTCAAGTTTGTAATTTTATCTTCTGCATTGTTGTGTCCATGTTTAAACAAAAGAGCACCAGTGATTGGAGGTGTGGGTCATATTGCCCAGAAGAATGTCTTAATGAAAAATAACATGTAAATTGTTTAGTAAAGTAGTGTTGTTGTTCAGTTGCACAGCTGAGTCCGACTCTTCGTGACCCCATGGACCACATCACGTCAGGCCCTCCTGTCTTTTGCTGTCCTCCAGAGTTTCCTTAATTTTATGTTCAGTGCATCAACAACACTGTCTAGCCATCTCATTGGTTGCCATCCCCTTCTTCTTTTACCTTCAATCTTTCCCAGCATCAATGTTTTCTCCAGTGAATGCTCCCTTCTCATTTGGTGGCCAAAGTATTTAAGCTTCAGTTTCAGTGTCAGGCCTTCCAAGGATCAGTTAGGGTTGATTTCTTTTAGGATTGACTGATTTGATCTCCTTGCAGTCCAAGGGACTTTCAAGAGTCTTCTCTAGCACCATCATTCGAAAGCATCTATTCTTCAACGCTTGGCCTTCCTTATGGTCCAGCTCTCACAGCCATACATTACCACTGGGAATACCATTGCTTTGACCATATGGACTTTTGTTGGCAGGGTGATATCTCTGCTTTTTATTATGCTGTCCAAATTTGCCATAGCTTTCCTCCCAAGAAGTAGGTGTCTTTTAATTTTATGTTTGCACTGATCTTCGCAATCTTAATTCCCGCTTGTGATTCATCCAGGCCAGCATTTCGCATGATGTACTCTGCATATATATTAAATAAGCAAGGTGACAGTATACATCCTTGTCGTACTCCTTTTCCTATGCTGAACCAATCAGTTGTTCCATATCCGGTTCTAACTGTTGCTTCTTGGCCCTTATACAGGTTTCTCAAGAGACATGTGAGGTGGTCTGGTACTCCCATCTCTTTAAGGACCTGCCATAGTTTGTTGTGATCCACACAGTCAAAGGCTTTAGCATAGTCAATGAAGCAGAAGTAGATGTTTTTCTGGTACTCTCTTGCTTTCTCCATAATCCAGCGAATGTTGGCAATTTGATCTCTAGTTCCTCTACCTCTTCGAAACCCAGCTTGTACTTCTGGCAGTTCTCTATCCACGTACTGTTGAAGCCTAGCTTGTAGGATCTTGAGCATGACCTTGCTAGCGTGTGATATGAGTGCAATTGTGCGATAGTTTGAACATTCCTTGGCATTGCCCTTCTTTGGGACTGGAATGCAAATTGACCTTTCACAATCCTGTGGCCACTGTTGCGTTTTCCAAATTTGCTGGCATATGGAGTGCAGCATTTTAACAGCATCATCTTTTAAGACTTTGAATAGCTCAGCTGGGATACCATCACCTCTGCTAGCTTTGTTGTCAGTAATGCTTTCTAAGGCCCATTTGACTTCACACTCCAGGATGTCTGGCTCAATGTCAATTATTACACCGTCGTGGTTGTCAAGGACACTGAGGTTCTTCTTGTATAGTTCTTCTATGTATTCTTGCTATCTCTTCTTAATCTCCTCTGCTTCTGTTAGGTCCCTACTGTTTTTGTCCTTTATCATGGCTGGCTTTGCATGGAATGTTCCCTTGATTTCTTGAAGAGATCTCTAGTCCTTCCCATTCTATTGTTTTCCTCTATTACTTTGCATTGTTCATTCAGGAAGGCCTCCTTATCTCTCCTTGCTGTTCTCTGGAAATCTGCATTCAGTTGGGCAAATCTTTCCTTTTCACCTTTGCCTTTCACTTTCCTTCTTTCCTCTGCTATTTGTAAAGCCTCATCAGACAGCCACTTTGCTTTCTTGCATTTCTTTTTCTTTGGGATGGTGGTGATTGCTGCCTCCTGTACAATGTCACCAACCTCCTTCCATAGTTCTTCAGGCACTCTGTCTATCAAATATAGTCCCTTGAACTTATTCTTCATCTCCACTGTATGTGGGTTGTGATCCAAGTCAAACCTGAATGGCCTAGTGGTTTCCCCAACATTCTTCAGTTTAAGCCTGAATTTTGCAATGAGTAGCCACAGTCATCTCCAGATCTTGTTTTTACTGACTGTATAGAGCAGGGGTGTCGAACTCATTTGTAATGAGGGTTGGATCTGACACAAATGAGACCTCATTGGGTTGGGCCATGTGTGTCATAAAATGTAATGCCAGGTAGCAGAGATAAACTCCCAGGAGAGCCACAGCATAACAAGCCCAACAAAACACACACACCCTGTAGCAAGGCACACAAAAGTGCATACCTTGGACAAAACTTTGTTGGTCTTAAAGGTGCTTTGTATTTCTCCCATGCAACTGAGGCAACCAAGCAAAACAAGCTCTTCCTCCTTCCCTCCCTCCCTTTGGGGAAGAACCTCAGCCAATGGAAGGGAAGAAAGGCTTGCCTTTCTCTCCTGTGTGATTGTGGCAGTCTGGCCAGGAAGCAAGCTCTGGCTCATACCCTCCCTCCCCCTGGAAGGTGGAGAGGGAGGAGCCTCAGCCAGTGCAGGGAACAGAAGCTTGCCTATCTGTCACTCCTGAGTGTTTGAGAGACTCTGGCAAAGCAAGCTATGATGACGCAGCAGCAGCAGAACTGGAAGAAGAAGCAGGAGACAGTCAGTTTCACTGCAGGCCTGATAGAAACTCTCTGGGTGCCTGATCCAGCCCCTGGGCTGCATGTTTGCCACCCCTGGTATAGAGCTTCTCCATCTTCGACTGCAAATGATATAATCAATCTGATTTCGGTGTTGTTCATCTGGTGATGTCCATGTGTAGAGTCGTCACTTAGGTTGTTGGAAGAAGGTATTCACTATGACCAGCGTGTTTTCTTGATAAAACTCTGTTATCCTTTGACTGGCTTTATTTTGTTCTCCAAGTCCAAACTTGTCCATTATTCCAGTTACCTTTTGACTTACTACTTTAACATTCCAGTCCCCTGTGATGATAAGGATATCTTTTTTTGGTGTTAGTTCTAGGAGGTATGTAGGTCTTCATAGAACCTGTCCACTTCAGCCTCTTCTACATCAGTAGTTGGGGCACAGACTTGGATTACTGTGATTTTGAATGGTTTGCCTTGGATTCAGACCAAGATGTTATAAAAAGCAATACTAAATACAGATTTGGCATAAATAAAGGTGCTCCTTTTAGCAGTGGCAGGAGAGCCACTTTCCAGGGGTCAGGGCATAGCACCTTTGTTACATAAAAAAGTCTGCTGTCCTATGGGTAACACCGATCACGTGTCTCCTTAGCATGCAATAATCAGCCAACCATGATCAGCCATTTGGAGATGTATTGTGAACCACTACAGCACCATCATGCATCTTATGCCATTTATTTTACTTACTTCATATATACCCCACCTTTCTCCTCAATGAGAACTCAAAGCAGTAACATTGTTCTCCTCTCCTCCACAACAACCCAGTGAAGTAAATTAGGCTGAGAGTATGGGACTGTCTCCCAAAATCTCCCAGCAAGCTTCCATGGATCAAACCATAGACAATCAGTTCCTGTTCAGCAGCTCTAATGTTAAAGGGTACCGAAAGGGTTTGCAGGACATGTTAAGAGATTCATACATTTTAATTTAAAAAACGATATATACAAAATGCATTTTTATTTTATTAAAGGCAAACTTCTGTGTGCTGCTAATATTGCATATTTAATTTAAAAGTGGATTGCAATGAGCTTTCAGACCGATTCAGACATGATTTGGAGAGACTTGAGTCCACCCAGTGACCACGTATGTAGCTCTGCATTTGTGTATATTACAGAGCAACCTTAAGCAGGTCTTCTAAGAAGCTTACTCAGGCCTATTCACTGGGACTAAGTACAACCAAAAAACAGGAGAAAAACCGAACCCTACATGAGATAGGTAACCCGAAAGGTGGAAACAAACAAAAAAAGAAAGTAAAATATAACTATGCACGTAGTGCAAATGTGCAAAATATCATATATAATTTAATAAGACAATTTTAAGTGCTAAAATATAATTTAAAAACAACAGTCCTATAGTTCAGCATATAAATACCTAATCCCAATATAAAGACAAATGTCCAATCATATAAATACAGGCAGAAAAGTACAAATTGTCTCCATATACAAGAACTAATACCGAATGTGTTTCAAAACACGTTTATTTATTTATTTATTTATTTTTGCCATTTCTACCCCGCCCTCCCCGCAAGCGGGCTCAGGGCGGCTTACAAGAGGGCACAGGCCCATGCATAAAAACAAGATAAAACAATAAAACCATTAAATAGCGAAACAAGAATAAAGTGCTCCATACAAACAAGATGGTCTCCAAATAATTTCTTGATGGTATCAGTCATTTAATTGGGAGTGATACTGTTCTGTAGATGGTCCAAGGCTAGTTCAGCAGTATCAGTGCCCTGCAAGATTATGGCAGATCTTCTGGGGACCACCCCTGATCCCACCATTGGTGGAGGTGGTAGTGGCAGCCCCTATATGAAAGCCTGGTGGAAGAGCTCCATCTTGCAGGCCCTGCGGAATTGCATAAGGTCCTGCAGGGCCCTGATCTCCTCCGGAAGCTCATTCCACCAGGTAGGGGCCACCACTGAAAAGGATCTGGCCTTGGTCGCAGCAAGCTTTGCCTCCTGGCGGCCTGGAATCACCAGGCGGTGTTGTGTCCCCGACTGAAGTGCTCTTGGGGGTATATGTGGGAAAGGCAGTCCCTCAGGTAAGTCGGATCCTGGCCATGTAGTGCTTTAAAGGTAAGTACCAGCACTTTGAAGCTGATTCGGTATGCTATTGGCAGCCAGTGCAGCTCTTTCAGCCCAGGCTGGATGTGCTCCCACTTGGGGACACCCATCAGCAGCCTGGCCACCACATTCTGCACTAGCTGCAGCTTCCGGATCTGCGACAAAGGCAGCCCCATGCAGAGAGTGTTACAGTAGTCTTGCCTTGAGGTGACCATCGCATGGATCACTGTAGCCAGGTCATCATGGTCGAGGAAGGGAACCAACTGCCGAACCTGCCTAAGATGGTAAAATGCAGATCCGGCAGTGGCTGCCATCTGGGCCTCCATAGTTAGGGAGGGATCCAGGAGCACTCCCAAACTCCTAACCTCTGACGCTGGCACCAACAGCGCCCCATTGAAGGTCAGGAGAGGGATCCCCAACCCCAAACCACACCAACTCAGGTACAGGACCTCCGTCTTCGCTGGGTTTAGTTTCAGCAGGCTCAGCCTGAGCCACGGCCTGTAATGCCCAGTTCAGATCTTCTGGGTTGGAGCCTGACCAGCCACCCAACATCAGATAGAGCTGGGTGTCATCTGCATATTGATGACAACCCAGCCCATACCTACTGGCAATCTGGGCGAGGGGGCGCATGTAGATGTCAAACAACATCGGGGAAAGCACTGCCCCCTGAGGCACACCACACTCAAGTGGGTGCCTTCAGGACTGCTGATCTCTTATCGCCACTCTCTGTCCCTGACCTTGGAGAAAAGAGGCAAGCCATTGAAGAGCGAGCCCCTGTATCCCCACGTCAGCAAGATGGTGGGTCAGCAACTGGTGGGTCAGCAACGCGACCAACAGATCTAATAACAACAGTGCCACCACACCGCCTCGATCCAGATGCCTCCAGAGGTCGTCAGTAAGGGCAACCAGCACCGTTTCCATCCCATGACCCGGGCAGAAGCCGGACTGGAATGGATCAAGGACAGAAGCATCACCCAGAAAGCTCCGAAGCTGTGTTACCACCACCCTCTCAATCAATTTGCCCAAATAGGGCAAATTAGACACCGGCCGATAGTTAGCCAATTCAGCCGGGTCCAGAGTTGGACCATCGCCTCCTTGAGTGCCTCAGGGAACCGTCTCTCCAAGAGGGACGTTGACAATCTCCCTTACAACACCTTGAAATCCCTCGTGGCCCGCTTTAATGAGCCAGGAAGGGCACGGGTCAAGGGAGCATGTGGTTGGACACACAGATACGAGCAGTCTGTCAACTTCCTCCAGACTGAGCGGGTCAAAACATTCTAAACCCTGTGAAGACATGTAAGGGGCCTCGAGTTCACTCACTGTTTCAACTGTGGCGGGGAGGTCATGGCGGAGCACCTTGTCTGTGAAATAGCTCGCAGAAGCCTCACATCCAATATCCATTTCCCTACTATTTTGTCTGCCTCATGGCAGAGCTGTCAAGGACCGAATTGTTCTAAACAATTGGGCTGGGTGTGAGCTCGCAGATGCAATTGTGGCTGCATAGAATTCCAATTCCAATACCATAAAATTGGTATTGGTTCTTGCATATGGAGACAATTTGTACCTGTATTCATATGATTGGACAATTGTCTTTATATTGGGATTAGGTATTTATATGCTGAACCATAGGATTTGCAATATACTGGGTTCGAGGTGCGTGAAGTGATCAGCTCATATTTATTTAGTGATTAGCTCAACTCAAGACAACTCTAGCAGGACTGGAGCCCTGCTTATAAGCCCGTAAAATGGCACACCCATCACACGCCCACTCCCAACAATAGGCTATTTACAGAGGCACTCCTGGGTGATAGGTCCATCCCAGGATCCTAGCAGTCCATTGTTCTGTGTCCCCAAGCTGGGACTGATGAGATTAGGTTCAGTACACAAACCCCTCCCCCCAAGGTTCAGAACACCCTAGCACACATAGTCCCTTAGGTAAGTTGGCCTGCGTCGCTCATGGTTTGAGCAACGTGGTTCTGTCAGCAGTGTCAGGGCTACTTGCTCTGGTTCAGGCACAACAGCCGCAGGACTCGGGGGCAGCAGCGGTGTCGGCATGACCTTGGGCCCGTCCGTTGGTTCCTGTTCCGGCAATGCACTCACTGGTCCATCTGGGTTTTCGCTGGCTGTGGGCTGTTCACTGGGCGCTGGTACCCTTTGCTCGGTCTCCGGCAGCTCTGGCAACTCTGCATCATCTTCGTCTGGGGTCACTGAGGGCAGGCCCGGCTCGGCGGGGAGCAGACAGTGGCAGAGTTGGTCGATGTACCTCCTCAGTACCTGTCTGCCATTGGTGGATACTTTGTAAGAGAGTGGGGCGGTGACTCGTATGGTTTTGGTTGGAATCCAGGCAGGGCCGCTGGGGAAGTTCTGGGCATAGACGAGGTCACCCGGAAAAAACCCCCAGGGTGTTGCTTGATACTTGGGGGCTGCATGATGCTCCGCCGCGCAATCGGGGTGCATCCGGTCTAGCCATGTGGTGAGGCATCACCCCATGAGGAATTCCACTGGGCTGCAGCCAGTGGAGGTGCCCACTGGCCAAAGAGGAAGGTTGCAAGCCGGTGGTCCCAGTCTCCCTCAATGATCCGCCACAGAATGTCCTTGCTGGTCCTCACCATCTGCTCTGCCTGGCCATTGGTGGGGGGTGGGGGTGGAAGGGCATGGACCTCATGTGCCATGAAGTCTTGGAACACACCTGAGGTGAAGGCCGTCCCGTTGTCTGACACCACGGTATCAGGGATTCTGTGGGTACAAAAGATTCTCCAGAGGGCACAGATTGCTGCTTTGGATGAACTACCTCTAGCCATTTCATGTAGGAGTCCACCAGGATGAAAAATATCTGTCCCTGAAAGGGGCCTGCAAAGTCTATGTGTAACCAGGACCACAATCATTGGGTGGACTTCCACAGCCTGGGTGGTGCCCGGGGCAGTTCCGGACGGGTCTCCTGGCAGGCCTGACAGCGCTTGACGCAGTCCTCTATCTTGCTGTTCATGCTGGGCCACCATACATAGGTGCGGGCCAGCGCCTTTATCCATACGATGCCCAGATGCATTTCATGAAGCACCACTAAGATTTCTGGGTGCAACAGAAGTGGCACCATGACCCAGCTTCCCCACAGCAGGCACTCTTTGTGTGCTGACTGTTCATCCCGTCGGGAGGAGAATGCCGTGAATTCAGGGCACATGTGGCTGGTGGGCCATCCCCTCCCCACCCAGTCCAGAACACGGGAGAGGACGCGGTCCCATGTGGTACAGCAGGAGATGTCTGATACCTGGAGTGGTCAGTTGGGATGGTCCTCCAGGAGCTGGTGGGCAGGAGCTGGGTCCAGGCCGCAGGAGGGCATTGGCAGGTGGCTGAGGGCATCGGCATGTCCCATCGACTTCCTGGGGTTGTGGTGAAGACTGTACTGGTAGCCTGCCAGGAAGATGGACCAGTGCAGCACCAGGGAGACAGCATCTGTGGAGTTTGGCAGTCTGGAGCCAGCATGCCAAGCAGAGGTTTATGATCTGTCCCCGTAGAGGTAATCGTGGAATTTTTTCATGCCTGCCATGATTGCCGGGGCCTCCTTGTCAATCTGCGTATAGTTGCACTCGGCCGAGGACAAGGTGCGGGAGTAATAGGCCATGGGAACCTCTCGGCTGTCAGGTAGCTGGTGGCCGAGGATGACTCCAACTCCTTACGGGGACGCGTCACAGGCCAGGATGACTGGGAGTGCTTCGTCAAAGTCTGCGAGTACCGCGTTCGAGGTGAGCAGCTCTTTGACGTCACGGAATGCAGTGGCTTGCTTCTGGCCCCAGACCCAAGGGGCTTGTTTGTCAAGCAGCCAGTGCAGAGGCTCCGCGATGGTTGCCTTGTGAGGCAGGAATGAGTGGTAAAGGTTCAGTAGGCGAAGGAAAGCCTGGAGTTCCTGCTTGGATGTGGGTGTTGGGGCATTGACGATAATGCAGACCTTGTCGGCAGCAGAATGGATGCCGTGTGCGTCGATGGAGAAGCCCAGAAACTTGACCCACGGGACCTCCAGGAGGCACTTTCCCCTCAACTTTAAGGCTGGCATCATGGAACCTTTGCAGGATGGCACGCAGATGGGTGGCAAAGTCCTCGTCAGTGGGGTGGCGATTAAAACATCATTGAAAAATGGCTGGACCCCAGGAATCCCTTTAAGAAGAGAGTCCATAAGATTTTGGAAGATTCCTGGGACGACACTGACCCTGAACTACAGCCGCCACACCTGGAACACCCCTCTGTGTGTCATGATCATCTGAGCCTTGGTGGTTGCATCGTCAACCGGAAGCTGCTGGTAGGCCTGTGCCAAGTCCAGTTTTTCAAAAACCTTGGCACCCACTAGGGTAGCCAGGACATGGCTGACCACCGAGACCTGGTATGTGTGGTCCTGGAGTGCCTTGTTAATCGTGCACTTATAGTCCATGCAGATGTAGACATCCCTGTTGGGCTTGACCGGGGTCATGATAGGGGTTTCCCATGCGGCGTGGAACCGACTCCAATACCCCCTGGGCCACCAACTGATCCAGTTCACTGTCTATCTTGGGCTTCAGGGCAAAGGGAACACATCTGGCCTTTAGTGTGATGGGCCGCACGTTTATGTTGAGTTGCAGGGAGACTAGAAGCCCGATGTAGCAACCAAGCGTCCCATCAAATACCACCAGGAACTTGTCACACACCGTTTGGAAGTCCTTGGAGGCCACATGGTGCACCCCCATTACTTTGAAGCCTAAGGGTGCGAACCATGATAGCCCCAGTAAACTTGTGAGCCACCCTTCAACCACTAGCAAGTCCAAAAGTCCCTCAAAATGGCGGTATTTAACATGGAACTTGCCCCAGCCCTTGATGGCCACCTCGTTTTTCTGAAAGTCTCTGAGAGTGAAACTGGTGGGCTAAGGGCCCCCCCACAGACAGAGCCTCCAGAGAGTCTCTTCCGAAATTATGGAGATGGAGGACCCCGTGTCCAGTTCCATCTAACAAGACGCCCCCTCTATAAACACAGTCACTTTTATCTTACGGGGTGTCCCGGGGCACATTCAGTACCTCATTCTGGCAGATGGCTAAGGTGTGAAGTTCTGCAGACTCCTGATGCATCATGGTGTGTCTTCAGGGGCCCTTGGAGCGGCAGGCATTCGCGATGTGGCCAGACTTACCACAGGTGCGGCAGGTCGCATCACAGAAGCAGCAGGAGCAACGTTCATGGTTGTCTCCACAGCTGGCGCAGGGAGGTGGCGTGTTTTTGTTTCAACCTTTTTGGGTTATCCTATTCACTGGGGCTTACTTCTATATAAGTGCTTTTAGGATTGCACTATTAGACACTTACTGTGAAGACCTGAGTGCTTTATTGATCCGCTATTCCCCAGCAACTCACAATATGTCCCTTTAAAAGAGGGAAATTGGTTATGAACTTGGACCCAGAAGACCATCCATTTGGATAACAGAGACAGCGGCCTAGAAAAACTAACTGTAACTAAAATGGCACACAAAGACAGTGAGGAGAGCGGGTGACATGGAATGAATCAAAAGAGCAGTTAAATAGTACAGAAATAAATGACTTGTTCAATCTATCAGTGTGGATGGAGATTTGCATCCCAAGTAAACTTTCTAATTGATTCATCCACTAAAATGTACAGTGCTATTAGTAACATATGCATCCAGCTTTGCAGCAAATCCATGTTTCCGTGATTCAGATTTCTGAAACTACCTCTGAGTCACAGGGAATCAGAAGGGTTCATTACAAATCTACAAACAATGCATTTGTTTATATAAGTACTATTAATCTGTTACATAATCCAACTCTTGCTCTGAGCAGTTTAGAACAGCCTTTACAATAACTCTGTTAAGCAGGTTAGGCTGAAAGACAGTAACATGCCCCCTGGCATCTGTTGCGTGTATAATAGCTGTGTTTGGATCTGGACCAGAGATCCCAGCAGCTAAAGCCAGCGCAGTTTCTCCAGTATCTGTAACAATTCCAGAATTATCTCACAACCCCCTCACCTTCATCATTAAAAAAAATCCTACTGTATTCATTTCAGAGAAATGTGTAGATGTTTATGCGTGTAGAGTAGTGTTCACACAGATCTTTGGGGTTTGTTTTTTTTTACAAACAATGTCGGAGGTGTCCTCCTGAGTGAAGTCAGTAAAGGCTAGCAGTGGTAGAAATGATTGCAATTAGACAACTGGTGGTACACTAAGCAGATGAATCAGAAGACAGACTATTAAGGGAATAGAAAAGTAAAGTCACGATCTACCACCCAATGGATGTAAAGCCTACTGTTGATACAAAGCTAGCATGCACCAATGCACATATTTCTAAATGAGTATATTGAAATCTCTTTCACTGCCTTTCCAAAAGTCCTCCAGAGAATATTTTCCAACAGCATTGTCTACCAGGAACAATATTTCTTTGTAACTGCGGAAGGGCTTTTGTATTTCTCCAAGAAAGAAACACCACATCTTTCACAACTACAACCTCCTGTAACCTTCCTGCCCTCCTCACTCCCACACCCACACACAAAGACCCTCCTTAATTGTATTACTATTAGGCTGCCCTCCAACCCCTACTCAAATGAAGACAAGGCTAGTTCTGTATTTCATGGGATAACAATTTATGAGCAATTAAAAATGAAGAGACACAAAGCATTCATCACAGCGGCAGCTAGACAGGCAGCAGAGGTCAAAGGTTCTGGCAATGAAGTGTGCACAATATATTTTTATTTCTGTTTTCACTAAGAAGGAAACGGGTTAGCTAAAAATTATGGCTTGCAGTCTACAGTTCAAAATAGGGGCAGTTAATCTTTCAAGACAGTCTATTCGAGGGCAGATGGGTTATGACAGTGTGCTCACAACCACACCAGCACATCGCCCCACACTCGCACAAGATTCTGTCTGTTACTGGCAAGCCCAGAGCAGTTATAAAGTGAAACTTATCAAATACTCGTTGCTATTCCTAGGTGAGATCTGGTGTAGTACAGTGACCTAAAATGTGAAGTCCTGGTTAAAATGTTGCTTCA
>NW_015167568.1:401401-404640 GCF_001447785.1 Gekko japonicus | reverse complement strand
CCTGGACAAGCCAGGTTTTTTTCTAGCCTCAGCCCCTCTCCATCTGCCATATGGAGACAGCACAGCTTTTTAAAAATAAGAATTGCTTAGATAGCAGATATGATATGCTTTGAATATTCCATTTATTTATTTAAGATACATGTGCCCTGTCTTATTAACTGACCTCCACTGAAGTTACAGTTATAAAAAATCCACTGTTCTTGTGACTGAAATAATGGTAGAAACAAGGCTTCACAGAACAGCCTCCTATCAGAGAAGAGAAACTCAGGGGACAAGGGAACAGGGAAATAAGCCTCTAGGGAAGTGTGATTACAATTGTCTCTATAGGGTTAGCCAAATAAAGAAGAGTTTGTTTTTATACCCTGCTTTTCTCTACCCTAAGGAGTCTCAGAGTGGCTTACACTTGCCTTGCCTTCCTCTCCCCACAACAGTCACCTTGTGAGGTAGGAGGGGCTGAGAGAGTTCTGAGAGAACTGTGAATGGTCCAAGGTTACCCAGCAGGGTTATGAGGAGAAGTGGGGAATTGAACCCAGTTTTTCAGATGAGGGCCTGCTGTTCTTAATCACTACACCACTACATCACATTCCACCATGGAATGTGATTCTCCAGTTCTCTTGGTGGTGAAGGGAGATCTTGGTGAAGACAGAGGTGGTAAAGAGAGATGTTGCAGACATGTGATCTTAAAGCATATAACAGACACTGTATTCCTTCTTCACTGATCCTTGTTCCAAGAGTAAAGGGGGAGTATACAAGTTTAAATAAATAAATAAGAAATAAAAATCTGTTAACAATTTATTTACAATTTATTTAGTTATTTTTAAATGAACATTTCTCTACCGCCTCTCTGCCAGATGACCTGAGGCAGGTTTCAATGAAGCAAAAAACAACAACAAAACAAACAACACAACAAAAAGCATATAGGCAACAAGTTAAAACACGCAAACCAAAATTAATCTAAAACAAGGTATATAAAAGTAATTTTACAACTGAAAAAATGGCTTAAATAATTTTTTCTTGTGTGTGTTTTTTCCACACAAAACACACCTGCTGTATGAAATCCTGTTGTTGTTGTTTTAGGGTTCTGTTCACATGTATCAAACCTGAAAATCCACATAATGAAATCCTTTTAGAGAACATGGTGGCAATGCATATCAGGACGATCTATGCTTAGCTGCTGTCCCTCCAATGCTCATGAACATGGTCTGAAAAAGGCTCAGGACATAGAAAATATGTTGAAAGTGTATTATCTCCTATCAGCACTGTGCATGTGATTTTGAATGCATTTTTCCTGCAAACTGAATTGTGAATCCAGATTCACAGCTAAGTGAACAAGAACACATCAGGTTTGCCTTATTTCAAGGACAAACTAAGTATAGTGGTCTACATGCAGAGGACTGTGACTCTGTGAGTGGAATTCTGTAAATGGAATGAATATTTCCTCCTTTCCCCTTCCTATTATAACACTGTGAGATTCCTGAAAAGTGGCTTCTGGAATCTGGAAACGTATAATGTGAAGAATGAATTTCAAAATTAATTTCAACTGAGTTAAATGTAAAATTTTGCATTTAGGTAGAAATAATAAAATGCATAATTACAGGATTGGGGAGACTTGTCTTGGCAGTAGTACATGTGAAAAGGATTTAGGGGTCTTAGTAGACAATACAATGAACACAAGTCAGCAGTTTAATACAGTAGTTAAAAAGACAAATATTATTTTGGACTGCATCAACAGAGATACAGTGTCTAGATCCCACAAAGTGGGATCCACTTTATTCTGCTTCGGTTAGACCTCACTTGGAATACTGTGTTCAGTTTTGGACACCACAGTTTAAGAAGGATATTGACAAGCTAGGACGTGTCCAGAGAAAGGCAATTAAGATGGTGATGGATCTGGAGACCAAGTCCTATGAGGGAAGGCTGAAGGAGCTGAGGATGTTTAGCCTGGAGAGGTGATGACTGATAATATGATAGCCATTTTCAAGCATTTGAAGGGCTGTCATATAAAGGATGGAGCAGAGCCATTTTCTATTGCCACAGAAGGACCAGAACCAGTGGATTGAAATTAAATCCAAAGAGTTTTTAAGAATAACTTCCTGACAGAGTGGTTCTTCAGTGGAACAAGCTTTCTTGGGAAGTGGTGGGTTTGGAGGTTTTTAGGCAGAGGCTAGATAGCCATCTGACCACAGTGTTTTAAATTGTGCAAGATCGGGGGGGGGGGGGGGAATAAGCCAGCGCTCGGCTCTCATGTTCTTCTCTTATATGTCCAGGGTAATGCCAATTGCCACTTTGGGGTCAGGAAGGAATTTTCCTCCAGGCCACATTGGCCCAGGGATCCTGGAGGTTTGTTTGTTTGTTTTTTTGTTTTCCTTCTTCTGAGCATAGAGCAGGGGTCACTAGGGGACTGGGGGGGGGTAGTTGTGAAATTCCTGCTTTATGCAGGGGGTTGGACTAGATGACCCTGGAGGTCCCTTCCAGCTCTGTGTTTCTATGATTCTGTGTTTCAGTGAGAAAGAATGATAGTCACCTGTGAGCAGAAATGTCTTTCTGCTTGCAGAAAAGGAACTCTGGATTATGTCTGTCAGGACTTTCAAAATCCCCCAAGCTACTTTTTGCCTGCATCATACTTCCACAGTTTTCCCCACAGAACAGAAAGCAGCTGAGGTTGGGAAAACAGTTTTTAGATTAGGAAAATGGTGCAGGGTAAATGACTTAAATGCATACTCCCAATATTGATTCCTCAACAAAATTAGTGGTTGGTTCCCTTCTTAGTAAAGGTAAAGGTTCCCCCTGCTCGAAAGCCAGTCGAATCCGACTCTAGGGTTGTGGTGCTCATCGCCGTTTCAACGCCGAAGAGCCAGCGCTGTCCGAAGACGTTTCCGTGGTCATGTGGCCGGCATGACTAAACACCAAGGCGCACAGAACACTGTTACCTTCCCACTGAAGTGGTGCCTTTTTATCTACTTGCAATTTCTTGCTTTTAAACTGCTAGGGTGGCAGGAGCTGGAACTAGAGACAGGAGCTCACTCCGTCATGCGGCACACTTGGGTCTCGAACTGCTGAACTACCGACCTTCCACAGCCTGCAGTTCAGTGTCTTAACCACTTGAGCCTTCCTACACAACTCCATTTACTAGGAAAAAATGTATGAGTTCACTTATAAGTTTCCTGGAGTAACATGTAGTTTGACCCTCTTACATTGCCTTTTTCTATCCCTGGCTGCATGTCTTCCAATGGCAAACA
>NW_015167568.1:397258-401350 GCF_001447785.1 Gekko japonicus | reverse complement strand
ATATGATGGTCAACAATATCTCTGCATTCTGATTTAAGATAACTGAATCGATTAGGAAGTTTTCCTTTAAAGTGTCAAAAAGACTCTTTAGCTTTCAAAGCAACTTCAAAGTTTACTTTAAGTACAGATTTTGCATAGCCTCTAGGTTTGGAATAAAAGAGAGATGAGGCTTTCCACAGAGAAGGTCACAGTCCTGTGTAAAGTGCACCTCATGAGCATAGAGATTCAACTCTCTGTATAATGAGCTCATTGTTTAGGGTGAAAGGCCATGAGAAGATATGATGTAGCATTTAAATATGAGCCTTCCCCAAGAATGTTAAGAAGAACACAAACATCCTTATTTTTTATCAATCCTCTCAACCTTTACAAAGCTAAAGGAACCCCTATTTAGGTCACAAAGGTTGGCTCAGTGCTCTTGGAGTTTCTTCTAGATCAGGTGCTCATGAGGCTATGAGTCTTGCAGATGCCAAGCCCTACAGCACAATTGGTTTTGACTTTTTGAAGAAAAGATTCTGTCAAAGTCTACTTGGAACTGGCCACCAGCCAGTCCTTGATAGTTTTGGGTAGTGCATGTGGGGAAATTAAGGGCCAGCAGCCAAAACAATGCTGTTGCTAGTCACTGTCACTGGATTTGTCTGAAAGGAAACAGAACCATAGTATTATAGGATCAAAAGGGACCTTATAGGGCATCTAGTAGAACCCACTGCTCAGTGGAGAAAATCCTGATACACAGCATCCATAAAAGATAGATAATACATTTCTGTGTAACTACAGTCACAAGGCTGGGCCTGTCATTTAATTTTCAGCTGGAACATTTGTACCCAGTTATCAGAACATTCCACTAGTATTGCAAATATTTATTTATATATTTATTTTAGGATTTATACCCCACCCTACTCCACCGGAGCAGGCTCAGGGCGGCTTACATGGGATAAAATTCACAGTAACAATCAAAAGTTCATAAAACATTTAAAAACAATTCATTAAAACAATACAATTTTAAAGTGCTAGTTTGTTGTTTGATGTCATAATGATGGCATTACCACATGAGTGCATTCCATAGTTGTTTAAGTTCCAGCTCACTGATCTTCCTCAGATGTAGTCACCACGCCTAGCCTATCGATAACTAACCAGGGACCAGGCTTTACAGGGTGTTGCAGTTGTTAATAGTGGTGGCAGCTCCTAATTGAAAGCCTGGTGGAAGAGCTCTGTCTTGCAGGCCCTATGGAACTGTAAAAGGTCCCACAGGGCCCTGATCTCTTCCGGGAGCTCATTCTACCAGTATGGAGTCACCACCAAGAAAGCCCTGGCCCTGGTTACAACTAGCCTGGTGTCCTTGAGACCTGGGAGGGCCAATCGATTTTGTGACACAGACTGTAGTGCTCTCTGGGGTATATATGGGGAAAGGTGGTCCCTCAGGTAAGTTGGACCCTGGCCATATAGAGCTTTAAAGGTAAGAACCAGAACCTTGAAGCGAATCGGGTATGCTATCAGCAGCCAGTGCAATGCCTTCAGGGCAGGCTGGATGTGCTCCCTTGTGGGGAGACCCATCAAGAGCCTAGCCTCTGCATTTTGCACTAGCTGCAGCTTCCGGATCTGCGACAAGGGTAGCCCCATGTAGAGAGCATTACAGTAGTCTAAGCTCGAGGTGACCATTGCATGGATCAATGTTGCTAAATCGTTGCATTCAAGGAAGGGAACCAACTGCCTAATTAGCCAAAGATGGTAAAAGGCCGACTTGGCAGTGGCTGCTACCTGAGCCTCCATTGTTAAGGAGGGAGCGGTGGCACAGGCAGTAAATGGAGCCTGCATTACATCTGGCCAAACAGCTGCGGTGGCTGTTCGAGCCCTGCCGCGGCCGGGGTGAGCTCCCGGTCTGTGTCCCAGCTCCCGCCCACCCAGCAGTTCGAAAGCCGTATTGGTGAGAAGATGAATGGATACCTGCTCTTAGAGCAGGGGAGCACCCTTCCTTCCCTTCGGTTGATGGCGGCAAGCGGCTGAACAACGGAGCAGTGGTGGTGGTGAAAATATGGCGGCAGCAACGGCGGCAGCAACGGCGGCATCAGCAGCGGCAAATCGAGCGGCTCAGATGGGGATTGGATCGGCGAGCACGGCAGCGGGGCGATGTAACAGGCCAGAGACAATTAGGATGGAGGCCTGCTGCAGCACACGCTGCCATGCACGATGAGTCTGTCCCCAAAAGGAGTCGCTGCGGTTGGAAAGAGATCTGCGCCGGAGACGCCGCCACCTAGGACTTGGAAAGAACCTCCGCAGGAAAACAACGATCAAGAAACCCTACCGCGGGGTGCCTGATAGGTAATCACTCTCCCCCCATTGTCTGTGGCCCTAGTAAGATAATTAAACTGTACTACTATGTAAACCGCTCAGAGCCCTTTGGGGATGAGCGGTCTAGAAATTGAAGGTATAAATAAATATATAAATAAGGAGGCATCCAGGAGCACCCCCAAACTCCTAACCTCCGGTGCTGGAACCAATGGTGCCCCATCAAAGGTCAGGAGTGGAACCCCTACTCCCGGACCACCCCAACTCAAGCACAGGACCTCCGTCTTCATCGGATTCAATTTCAGTCGGCTCAGTCTGAACCAACCAGCCACAGCTTGTAACGCCCGGTCCAGATCTTCCGGTCTGGAACCAGACTGACCGCCCAACATCAGATAGAGCTGGGTATCATCTGCATACTGGTAACATCCCAGCCCATGGCTCTGGGCAGTCTGGGCAAGGGGGTGCATGTAAATGTTGTTTAGATTGTTTAGATTGAGTTTCCAAGACAGTTAAATGATCTCGGATCTGCTCTTCAAAGAGCTGTAAGTTTTTCACATCTTCCTTCATTAACATCCCCATATTAAGTGCTGATTCTGCCATTGGTGAGGTCTGTGATAAGGAGGCTTGGATTCCCCCAAACTGGTCTCTTACCAGCTGGATGATCTGTAGCATCTGATCCTTAAGCCTCAATTCCACTCTCTCAAACAGTGATGGCAAATCCTGTTTATTCAGAACAGTCTCAACTAGCTGGGTGATAGAAATCCCATCTGCCATTGCAGCTCTTTCACTGCCTTCACTTCCAATCTAGATTATTTCAGGGAGAGAGGAACGCTGGAGGCAATTGTGGCAGCAGCTTTGGAAAGTTTGAGGAGGTCTCGTCGTTCTTGCCCATTTTTTTAATGATTTAGGAAGTGGTTATTAGCAATAAAATGTCTTGGGAGGAGAAAGGGTTGAGGAGCTGAAGGATTATGCAACAAACATTGTACACGGTGTTGCCACACCCAATATATGATTTCATGAATTCTCATACTGTGCCACAAATTTTGTTAGTCATAAGAACATAAGAGAAGACAATGTTGGATCAGGCCAATGGCCCATCCAGTCCAACACTCTGTGTCACACAGTGGCCAAAAATACCAGGTGCCATCAGGAGGTCCAGCAGTGGGGCCAGGACACTAGAAGCCCTCCCACTGTTGCCCCCCCCTCCCCCAAGCACCAAGAATACAGAGCATCCCTTGCCCCAGAGTCCCTATCTATACCTTGTGGCTAATAGCCACCAATGGACCTCTACTCCATATGCTTATCTAATTCCCTCTTGAAGCCGTCCATACTTGTAGCCGCCACCACCTCCTGTGGCAGTGAATTCCATGTGTTAATCACTCTTGGGGCGAAGAAGTACTTCCTTTTATCTGTTCTAACCGGACCACTCAGCAATTTCATTGAGTGCCCATGAGTTCTTGTATTGTGAGAAAGGGAGAAAAGTACCTCTTTCTCTACCTGCTCTTTCCCATGCATAATCTTATAAACCCCAAGCACTTTAACCTTTCTTCATAGGGAAAGTGTTCCAACCCTTTTGTCATTCTAGTTGCCCTTTTCTGCACTTTTTCCAAAGCTATAATATCCTTTTTAAGGTGTGGTGACCAGAACTGTACACAGTATTCCAAATGAGATCGCACCATTGATTTATATAGGGGCATTATGATATTGGCTGATCTGTTTTCAATACCCTTCCTAATAATCCCCAGCATAGCACTGAACTTTTTTATTGCAGTTGCACACTGTCTACAACAATTCCAAGATCTCTTTCTT
>NW_015167568.1:396578-396691 GCF_001447785.1 Gekko japonicus | reverse complement strand
CCGGTATCGACGTCAGACTGACTGGCCTGTAATTTCCCGCATCTCCTCTGGAACCCTTTTTAAAGATGGGAGTGATATTAGCTACCTTCCAGTCCTGAGGAACGGAGGCAGAT
>NW_015167568.1:370691-396505 GCF_001447785.1 Gekko japonicus | reverse complement strand
TGTCTACAAGTCGTAGGACCTCCTCTCTTGTCACCTCAATCTGACTCGGGTCTTTCTACACCCCTTCTGAAATCAGTGGTTCTGGAGTGGGCAAGCACTTCTCATCTTCCACAGTGAAGACGGAGGCAAAAAATGCATTCAGCTTCTCAGCCATTTCCCTATCATCCTTCAGTACTCCTTTTACCCCTTGGTCATCCAAGGGCCCCACTGCCTCCCTGGCTGGTTTCCTGCTCCTAATGTATTTGAACGAATTTTTATTGTAGGTTTTTACGTTTTTTGCTATATGCTCCTCATATTCCCTTTTTGCCTGCCTGACCACAGACTTGCATTTTGTTTGCCACAGCCTGTGTTCCGTTTTATCAGCCTCACTGTGACTAGCTTTCCACTGCTTAAAGAAATCCTTTTTACTGTTTACAGCTTCCATTACTTTGATTGTTAACCATGCAGGCTTTTTCCTATACCTATTTGTGCCTTTCCTAACCTGCGGAATATATTTTTTCTGAGCTTCTAGGATTGTAGTTTTAAATACTTTCCAAGCTTCCCCAATGGTTTTGACCCTTTCTACTTTTCCTTTCAGTTTCTTCCTCACATGTCCCCTCATATCAGAGAAGTTACCCCTTTTAAAGTTAAAAGTGGTTGTGTCAGTCTTTTTGGCCAATTCCCTATTTATACAAATGTTGAACTCAATAACATTATGGTCACTGTTCCCAAGCGGTGCAATCACTTTTACATCTCTCACCAGGTCTTGGGCATTACTTAGGACCAAATTCAAGATCGCCTCTCCCCTGGTAGGTTCTGTGACCATCTGCTCTATAGCACAGTCATTGAGAGTGTCTAGAAACGCAATCTCTTTTTCCCGACTAGAACACATATTGGCCCAATCAATGTGTGGGTAGTTAAAATCACCTATTACGACACAGTTTTTTTGTCTAGCTGCTATCTTTAATTTATTCATCACTTTATAATCCTTCTCTATTTTTTGATGTGGTGAGCGATAAAAACTCCCAGTGTTAAGTCTCCTTTTGGGCCACCTATTTCAACCCACAGCATTTCCAGAAGTGAATCCAATTATCGTAACCTCTCAATCTTACTGGACTGTATACCCTCTCTGACATACAGAGTCACCCCACCTCTAACCCTTCCCCCCTATCCTTCCGATATAATATGTAACCGGGAATCACCATATCCCACTGATTTTCCTCATCGCACCAAGTTTCTGAAATACCCACGTCTATTTTCCACCCAACACCAAGCACTCCAACTCCCCAATTTTACCTCAGACACTTCTAGCATTTGTATACAAACACCTATAATTTCCCATACATGTTAAGCCTGCAACCTTCCTCTTGCTCTCTCGAGATCTTGTCAGGCAGTCCATATCACTAGCAATAGTCTC
The DNA here is from genome assembly GCF_001447785.1 of Gekko japonicus. Lineage (NCBI taxonomy): Eukaryota > Metazoa > Chordata > Lepidosauria > Squamata > Gekkonidae > Gekko > Gekko japonicus. The sequence continues at coordinate 395,109 of NW_015167568.1, read as the reverse complement.
AGTGGACAATTCCAATCCACCTCCCTGTTGAAAAGTAACAGCTACCCCCTCATCTCTCTGAGATGAGCCATCCCGAACCAGAGACTTCTCATCTCCTGTTGGCTTTCCCCCAATATTCAGTTTAAAAACTGCTCTGCCACCTTTTTGATTTTAAGCGCCAGCAGCCTGGGAGACCTGGCAGCCCTAATGGGTAGATAAGGCTAACTGTAGCCACCCAGATGATGTACCAGTTGAATGTTTTCTTTATTTAGAACATCAGAAGAGCCCTGCTAGATCACACCAATGATCCATCTAGTCCAGCCTCCTGTCTCCCCCAGGGGCCAACCAGTTCCTCTGGAGGGCCAACAACAGGGCATAGAGGCCAAAGCCTTCCCCTGATAAGAACGAAAGAAGAGCTCTGCTGGATCAGACCAGTGGTCCATCTAGTCCAGCATCCCATCTCACACAGTGGCCAGCCAGTTCCTCCGGAGGGCCAGCAACAGGGCATAGAGGCTGATGCCTTCCCCTGATAAGAAAATCATAAACTGACACAGGGCTGGTGTTTTTGGCAGAAGCCCTGTGTTGATGGGAATGTGCATCTCCACTTTCATATTCTACAATATGGGGGGGGGGATGATCTCACAAAATGGGATTATTCAAGAGGTCCTTTTGCACAGGTAAATAAGATTGGGCTGCATTGGTAAAGGGATCGGAACTGTGACCTGAACCACCGTATCGGTTCCGAACACTGTAAGCAAGGCTCCCTCTAAGCTGTGAAGTCTTGTGAGCAAAAATTCTACTTTGCGAGCTCCTGGCATTAAAGCTACGAGCAAGCAAGTTGGCTGCGGCACAAATCAATTTACTCTGGACACCTCCTTCCTGAGCGAGGACAAAGTCCAGTGGGCAGATAGTCATACATGTGACACTCTGTGCAAAACACTGGATAGCCCTCAACCCACTGCTGGCATTCTGGCTTCATAATTGCTTTTAAAATAATTAAATATAACCCCCCTTTAAAAACTCTTTGTATTTATGTGGTTCTCCTTGTCCACGTCTACTTACCTTACTGGGAACACCAGTAGACTAGGGCCTTGGCTTTCTTGCTCTTCCTGGGCTTCTTACAGAGCCCCTAGTCTAAGAGTCCCTAGGCTAAGAGCCACAGGAAAAGAGCCCTTTAGCTCTCGTGCCTCTGGCAAGGTGCTGCCTTCAATAGAGGCCTCCCCCAGCAGAGGGCGGGGCAGCAGCTATTCAAATTCACCCAGGCACTCAATTTAAATTCAAACAATGACCCTTTCTCACCCTATCTCAAGCAGCCAAGACTCTGCAACAACTCTAATCCCTTCCACACACTCCCAAACAGTCCTCCCACACAATACTCTCAGCTAAATCCCCTCAGCTGAAAGCAAGTAAAAATAACTCACCCCTCTAGCAGCTCTGTCTCCATCTCCTGCTCCTAACCTAGTTTTGTTAGGTGCTACTGGACTCTTGCTCTTTTCCACTTACTGATGTTGTCTTCCAACTCCTGCATATTTAGCAGAAGCACTGCACAGAGCCCTATTTACAGGTCTGTAGCTATTGTGGGGCCCTTGGGGCAATGCCCCCTCCCAAATCTACCCTGCCCTTGAATCTTCCCAGACATTTTAAATTTTGACAGGTGGAGCCTCCTATGTGCCAGGGCCACTCCACGGCAGAAGACAGCAACCTCTACCACTGGCCTGCCCACCTTCCTGCCTGCCTGCCTTCCCTTGTTACTACTGCTGCTGTTGCTGCTCCTCCTCCCCAAAACAGCCAACCGTCCTGCCTGGCCTTAACTCCCAACCCTCAGCTTGGTGTTGGCCCTTCTCCAAGTGTACCAACCCCACACATCTTGGCTTCTTCCTGGGAGACTTGGAAAATGGCTCAGATGCTGGAGCTTGTTTGCATGCTGACATGGTGGGTGCCCATCGGGGATGCCTCCTGGTTGGTCATGTTGCATTTGGGGCCTGGGGAGGTGTGCTTGCCTGTAAGGCAGCCTCTGTCCTGCCCTGACATGGCTGTGGCTCTGTGACCTGTGAGGTGGGAGCTCAGAGCACACCAAGCCAGCACTAAAGTCTTTGTGCTGCTGAAACTCTGGCTCCGGGGCCCTGGGAGCAAGTTTGCTCTGTGGGCTGTTTTCTGGGGGTTGTGCCATTCAGACACAGAGTGGAGGGGGGGGGGATGTTTCACAGACTCCAAGCCCTGCCCCTGAAGAGTTGAGTCTGAATGTCGGCAGGGAAAGGAGCTATGGGAGAGGCCAGGCCAAAAGGAGGACAGCCTGAAGACTGCTGCCAAACTTCTCTCTCTCCCAAGCATGTCCTTCCCACCTTCCTCCAGGGAGCTACCAACATTTCCATCTGACCCATGGAGGGAGGGGGGCAATTTCAGGGTGTGGCTGGGAGGGTCTGCCTAAAGCCTTCCTCCAGCCTTGTTTTGCCTCTGATTTAGCTGTTAATTTAATTAATTGAATTAAATTAGCCACTGTGCCCCCTCTGCCCCCCCCCAGGAAAAATCTCTAGCTACAGGGCTGCCTATTTGTGTTCATGTAGGCTTTATAAGTGTGTCCATGGACCCAGATTTCTTTTAAGGGTTCCAAAGAGCCTACACATATACATTTCCCTGGCATCTCCAGTTAAAATGACCAGGTATTAAGTGTTGTGAAAGACCTGTGTTTGAGACCCTGGAGAGTTGTTGCCAGTCTGAGAAGACAATACTGACCTTGCTGGATCAATAGTCTGGTTCAGTAAAACAATGCTTCATGTGTTCAAATTGTACCTGGATACTGCTACATTCACGCTGTAAGGTAAGAGACAATGCAATCCCCCCCATGCATTCAACTGTTCTAAATTGTATGTTGGTTTAAACTGTTGTAAGGCGCCCTGAGCCGCCTCAGCAGGAGGGCGGGATAGAAATCCAATAAATAAATAAACAAACATACAAATGAAGAAAATTTGAACAGAGTGATGTTGTCAAACCAGGGGTCAAATAGTGATACATGTTTTTATCTTATCTGGAAGCCAACCAGAGAACCAAATTACACACAGTGCAGGAGATCTGCTACATTTAAATGGCTGGGTGGGGCTTCAAACTTTCATGGAGAATCAATTTATTTACTACTATTTATATACTGCTATACAGGAGTGTTTGTGCAGTAGTTTACAACGATCACAGGAACATCCAGAATAACATCTGGGAGAGTGTTACTCTCTAGTACTGTTTCCCTGATCTGTACATCCATTTAGTTTCTGCTGCAGGCCTAACAGCTACATTGAGGTGGAGTAAATGTGACTGAGGAAACACCATGGGGGAAGGATTAAAGATACACATCCCAGGCGCAGCACTGTTCGAAATAAAACTGCAAACCTCCTACGGGGGCATCAGATCCAGCATCATAACCTCAGTTTCCCTGGCTCCTAGAGCTGTTTGTTTTTCTTCATAAATTAAGTTTACTTTTGTTTTTCTTTTCTGTTGCTAGCTTTTGATTTCATTTCATTTTCAGATATATTGTGGCTCATGAAGAATAGCTCTGACAACAACAGGCCTTTACTGAACACAATTACATTGTCTTCTAACGTACTTAGTGTTGGAGAAGCAGCAGCCTCCTAGGAGTCTGATTACTGTGAATGTCGCTGAAGAAGTAGTTTAGTCTAATGATAGGACAGCAGACAAGATAGCTGATAAGTATGTGGACTAAAGTAAGTGGAGAGGGTGTAATATGAAATTATGGTTGGTTGGTTGGTAAAATAATAGAAAGAATTTAATGATATATAACCAAATTGTTTGATCATTGTGATGTATCAAGAAAATGGATGTTTGTAGTTGTTTATATGTATGTCTGTCTATTAAGCATAAAAACCCAATAAATAAATTTATTTTTTTTAAAAGAAGTAGTTTAGTCCACTTGTACCCTAGGGGGAGCTGTGGAGCATTCTGTAGTGTTTAGGGTTTATTGAATGTTTTCCTCTTGCAATTCAGCCTACCTCTTGTTGTTTCTCTGTCTGCAGTGTGTTAATATGTGTTAGGGTTTGTGCTCTGAAGGCCTCTCTATTGCCTTAGTGGCCTGTACTCAGTTACTGTCTTTCTGCAAAATCCTTTTGCAGTAAATTCATTGAAAGCAAACTCCAAAGAGTAGACTGGATTATTTCCTTAACTCTGCCAACAGTTAGGCTTAACACCTAGTTAGGGGGGTGGTGTGGTATAACGCTTGGAGTGTTGAACTAGGCATTACCGGGTTCAGATCCCCAGCTCAGCCATAAAAACCTGCCGGTGACCTTGGGCCCATCACAAACTCTCAGTCTAACCTACCCTCTCAAGGTTGTTGCTGTGTTGCTTAAGTGAGTGTGTTGGGGGGGGGGGAGTTGACCCAAAAACAGCAAAGGTGATACATTACTGGATTTGCTTGACCATGGCTGTCAGCACTATCTAAATAATAATATTGGGGACACTCTGTACTACTTTCAGGTCTCATTTCCTGGGAAAGAGTGACATGCTTTTTACAACAAAATGCTCTAATATTATACACTATAAACATGTTTAGAATCTTAAATCAAGTACTCCATGGCTTATTTTCTGATTAACAGAGATTCATATCTCCTCAAATTTCATATACTTTCCAGATATTTAGTCACAGTTGTTCCCATTCCCTTCCATTTTAAAAAATTCTTAAATGCACCACTATGCAAATATTATCACCTTCTCATAAAGTTGCCAATTGGATTGGAGAAAACTGTCCTGTTCCTTTAACAGATGTTTAATGGAAAATTATCAGGCAACATTATGAACCTCCATGGCATGAAAAGCTTCAACTGCCCATTTCTACATATTAAGCTTCTATTAAGGGGATTGGGTCATTTTTCCAGGCCAGTTAGCACCTATGCCTACTAAATCTATTTGACAGTCGCAGGGAGAGGACTCCCCACTCTTAGAATAACCATCTAAATAATGCCTACAATACAGTCTTGACCACACTGGCAATGCTATCCTGAGTTTAGTGGGCTTAGACTGGAGTAATTCTGTATAGGATTGCAATATAGAATTCAGTTCTCAGTTAATTGCTCTCAGCATTCTGCAATTAAGGATACATCTGTCCAATCAATCTCCAATTTTGACATTTATTTCCTTTGTTATGTTTCCCCCCCAGAATTAAAACCAAATAAATGGTAACCACATAATGGTCCTTGTATCTGTTTAATCTGAATGTATCTGTTAAACATCTTCATTATGCTGTATGATAATTTACTGCTCACTCTCTACCTATATGTATGGACTGATAATTTCCATTTCATTGTATCTGAAGAAGTGCATTTGCACAAAAGCTTATACCTAGAATAAAACTTTGTTGGTCTTAAAGGGGCCACTGGACTCAAATTTTGTTCTGCTGCTTCAGACCAACATGGCTACCCACCTGAATATAGAATTCAGTGAGACATTCCAGGTAATAATGTTTCAGATAGCAGCCACAGAGTAGCAATTTCTAAAATACAGGCTGAAACTCATTAAGGCATCTAGAGAATCTTGTGGCCAGCTGCTGGTAGATGTCAAGAACACAAGAAGCCAAGAAGGAGCAGACTCACAGTTCAGGCTGGGCAAATTACATGGTCAGACAAAGAACAACAAGCTGATAAATGGATCTCAGAAGCACTGAGCAAGAAGCTCCCCTGTCAGCTCCACGCACTGGAGTAGGCATTTGTTTTAGCAGTTTAGAACAATGGGATTTATTAAAGGTAGTTTTTAAGGCTTACTCTCAAATTCGAACACCAAATTAACATGAAAGGGCAACACAGAGATGCAGCAAGAAACTTGAAAAGGTTTCTTCCTCAGTGTTTGATTATTGACATACTGGTTCCCCGCAGCTCCAAGATTTCAGTGATTAAATTTGTTCTAGATGGTGTTCTTTACTCTCCCTCCTGTACTCTGTCTAATGTTACTCATTTTTATTCTCATTTTTGTTATATTTTCCTGTGTTTAAAACTAGGCTCACATACCACAGTTTGACGTGGGGGAAAGTTATCGCCGAGATTTTGCGACGCATCCTGATAAAGCTGCTGACTTAATTTGTTTTCTTCCAGTTACTTAATACAGAATCTATGGAGGGGTTAAAAGACCCAGTAGTACTACTCAAAGTATCATATAGATAAATAAGAGCTGTTGATGGGAAACAATTCCTTTCAATTCATTCATAGGCTTCAAACTATGCATTTCATCCAGAGTTCTGTGGAATTTCATCCTGTCCAGTGGAATGCTAGACTATTTTGGTCAGCAATGTAGGACTGGTTCTCCAAGGAACTGAGGTGAGTATCAAAGATGCTGTAGCTTGGGCTCAGCTTGTTTCCAGTGTTTCTGTGGAGAAACACCATTTTAGGTATATGTTTAAGTTGGTGTGGGCCAGATAAGAGGAGACCATGAAACCTGAGGTAGGCCTTGGCCTAGTCTCCTCCTCATTCCCCCCCCCCCTGTTTCCAACCAGCAGTCAGAGGGCAGCTCCCTAGAGAGGACAGGAAGTCCATCCAGGCTGTGAGGAGATCTGCCCCAGAATGCTGCAGGAGGGAGAGCCACTTCCTGGGCGGGAAGGGCTGTTTGATATAGTGGAGCTTTTGGGCGGGAAGCCAGTCTGTGAGAATTGAGGTCAGTCTGCCTGAAGTCTGGAGCCAGTCAGGCTGTCGGCTGGAGACTGCAGGAGGCAGAGGCCATGTTGGGAGTTGTGCTACTCTAACTTCCTCCAGTGAAAGCAAGTCATGTGCCTGCCCTGCAGACCATCTAGACAGGGTATGTGTAGTGAAGGGAGAGAGGGAGCGATTTATTATTCACCTTTATTTTGATCCTTCAGTTCACTGTTAATATGCCTGTATATAGTTGAGTGGTTTCAAAATAAATCCTTTTACTGTTGACCCTGAGAAGTCCCTCTGTACCACATAGTTCCCCCAGCCGCTTGGACACGCTAAGAGTGGGTTGGGGACTCCCTGAGGAGGAGAACAAGTGCAAAATGGTCAGTTGCCAACTCTCCAGGGGAGCCCCAAAGATTACCAGGAAGCCCTGAGGTGGGTTCCTAGCAACAGCAGAGGGAGGTTAGGAGGCTGTCCTGCCTAACCAGAGCCCAAGACAGGGACAGTGGTGGCAGCAATACCCGGAGGCAGTGGTGAAAAACTGCCCCTTCAGGTGCCAGAGGAGGCAAAGGAGGGGTGGGCAGAGCGGGGTCTGCCAGCTGACGCGGGCCCGTTCCGCCACACTTTCAGCCAAGTATAACCCTAGGATTGGATCCAGCACAGTTTCTGCAGGTGTAAGGCCTTCTGCCCAAGGAGCACAACTGTTGCAGGTCTCCCCTCCCATCGCAGCCTGTGTCCCCCTACAATGCTGTTCCTGGTAGTGAGGAAACCCCCAGGAATTGTCAGAGGTGCATTTCAGGCTGCTGCCGGAAAGTAAGCTGTGACAATCATGCTCCATAGGTGGAAGTCCTTGTGTCTGTGGGAATGCTGCCCTGGATCTAGGGATGCCAGGCTCCAGGTGGGACCTAGGGAATTACAGTTCATCTCCAGACTAAATAGATCAGTTCCCCTGGAGAAAATGACAGCTTTGGAGGGTGGACTCTATGGCCTCATATCCCACTGGGGTCCCTGTTCTCCCCAGTCTCCATCCCCAAATCTCCAGGAGTTTCCCAACCTGGATCTGTCAACCCTACCCCCTATCCCACATCGGTGGCTGGGGGACCTGGCAACCCTACCTGGATCTAACCCTAATCTGTCCCCAACTCTTTTTGTTTACCAGCACACCAACTTCTTCAGAAATAGTAATCATAGCTTTTTGACACTGAGGTCAAAAGGGCTGCTTGCTATATATATACTATATATATACTTACTTCCGAGTAGACCTGCTTAGTCTTGCTCCTGAATTACGTAATCCTACACAGAATTATCCCAGTCTAAGCCCACTGCAGTCCATAGACAGACTAGAGTTACTCTGGATAAGATTGCAGTGTAAATGAAGGAAGAGTGAGTGGTTTATCCTTTCCCCTCATTGTTTTCCAGTTCAAAGGGTTGCATCTTACATTAGTGCAAGCAGGAAGTGTCACAAGGGTGGCTCTTTCTACACCTTTTCCTCCCCATGACACCTTTCCGTGCATTCTGAAAATCATCTTCAGTGAGTTGTGGGTGTCAAACAAAATGTAACATGGCAGGGGTGTGCAGTAGAAAAGGGAAACTGGATGAAATGGGAAAGCCTACTCTGCCGGGATGTAGAAGAGGGGAAGGGGAGGTGATTGTCATTAGTTTTGCTCTCTTCACTGAAGTCCTCATGCTGTGCTGCAGTTTGTTTATGAGGATTCTCCAATCTTCTGCAGAAGATTTTTGTGCTGCTGGGGGAAGGACAATAAAGAGATGACTAGCCTCTGTGAACTCTGTCTGTTCAAGTTACTGTAACAGTGAATGCACTGTCACTTCTCCAGCTGCTTTTTTTAACCTGTGGGATGGGGAGAAGATACACAATCACTGTAACTCCTCCATGTTACTTGTGGGGAAGAAGCAACTGTCCTTACAAAAAGAGTTTGAGGAGGATAATTTTCAGTTGAAAAACTAAAAAGGGAAGAGTATGTAGCCTGCCCATCTTTCATTCAGAAGCACCCTGCCTAAATAGCTTTGCGTTAGAAAAAAAACCGATGGAAGAACCACAGAATTCTGCATAACATATCATGTCAGCCAGAATTAACAATGAACTTGTCATTGTTCGCAGGTGTCCAAATCATTAACTAATGCTAATTTTTAGAGTTACTTTTATAACTTGTTTCCTTTTGCCAGAGAGAGAGAGAAATTAGCCCCTTAAAAATATTAATTGAGGAATAAAGGTTTCCAATTCAAAGATTTATGATTGGTTGTTGGAAGTTTAGTGCTAAGGATCTGCCAAGTTACACGAAAGCCTGGAACAAAGAGTTTGACAGACAATTAGATGAACAATGCTGGAACAGTATATGGAAGAGTGGTCCACAGATTTCAATTAATGTCAGCATCAGAGAAACTGCCATTAAATTTTTGTTACTTGCTACCTTAGTTTCAGAAACTACAGATTGGAAAATGGCTTTGTCAGAAAAACCATGGTCAGCTTGGGACTCTCTTTACTTCAGGCAGGAGTTTTCTAAAAACAGGCAGGGGTTATTGCAACAAGAGAATTTGAAACCGTTCATGGCATAGTCCCTGAAGACCTAGTATTGAGCCTTTTTGTATAAGGATAGTAGTTATCTATTACTTTTCTCATAAATAATTGTTCTAAACATTATTCATGGCTGTCTACATGGGAAGCTCCACACGGTCTACTTTGCCAGAATGAAATCAGAGCATGGACAACCACTGCTCAAAGTAGGACCACAGTCCTCTCAAAGTAGGACCATAGTTGGTGAACGTGACCTAACTAGTTAAAGGCTGTACATACCACAGAGAACTATGCCTCATTTTGACATCTCAGGTCAAAAGACACCCCCAAGCTACATACTCTTCATAGATCAATGCAATCTATAGCTGGTATTCTTCACAAATCTTGATTTGGCCCTGTTATCAATCAATAATACCTCAGTCGTATCTAGATTGAGCTTCAATTTATTAGCTCTCATCCAAATCATAACCACCTTCAGGCACCAGCTCATAGCATCTGCCATCCCACCTGAACATACATAAATCTGGGTGTCATCTGCATACTGATGACACCTCTGCCCAAATTTCCATATGACTTCTGCCAGTTTAGAAGAATACCATGGTGCCCTGTAGAAAGATAGTTCTTGATGCTAGACTAGCAGTAGCTCTCATTAAATGCCAAATTTTTAAACAGATTCTTTTGTTGGGCAAAATTTTTAATTGGTTGGCCATTCATGAGGGAACAGTCATTGTCTCCCCACCACCACCATGGCAGAACTAGAGTTTTTATCCTCAACAACTGAACTCATACTATATATTGAATGACACATATGCATGCCCTGATTTGGGGGCATAGGGGAGATTTCCTATTTTTGAATGGTTTGGACAGAAAACTCAGGAGTCAGGCTTTTAAAGCTATATCCATTGCATTTCAATTTACAGCTCAGTTTCAACAGTGATTAAACCTGTGCCAATGTAGCAGCTGCCTTTTAAAGTGCCTCGTCTGAGGAAAGCATACTACACAGGTGCATAAAAATGGAGTACATGTTCCTAATACTATCAATTTCAAAGGATGAGCAGAAGAATTTAGAGGAGGAATAGAATTCTCTCTAGAATATATTCAGGCATTATGGGCTGGTCAGTTTGTACTCCATACCTGTGATTTCTGAACTTCGGCAGCATCACCGGAAATCATTAGTCCTGCTGGGTTTTGTTTGGTGATTCTAGTTCCATTGGGGGTCTTCTTGATAAAACCTGAAACTGTTTATACTTATTTGCCTATGATCCGGCTAAGGTCAATATGTACACAGAACTAGGCTTTCACAATTATACTTACAGCCAGGTGGGATTCTGTATGTGTGTGCGATTTCTCTGCCTGATCCAGCTGCCAAGGTATTCCTCTTGGAAAGTAATTGTGACAATCATTTTTTTCAGGAGATGGAACTAAGGTTGGATTTAGTCATCTGCTCCCTGGTAAACAGTTGCTCAGCAATGATTACTGCTGTTTTAAGAGGTCTGCATGTATGCCTAGTTGCACAGGAACTATTGATTATGCACACTTGAACTACTTCTGTGCAAGAACACTCTAATCTTTGATTTGTAATTGCTGTTTTAATTTGTTTATCATTCATCTCAGTGTTTTAAAGGGGAAAAGAACCACCACCGATGATATGATGGTATATTGTCCTGGTTAAACTTCAAAACATTATAGTTCTTCTTCATGGAAACATGCATAAAACACCTCTTATCATTTATAGCAGACATGTACAGATGCAATTAATTTGTAGACTAATAGTGTGGAAATATTACTTCTACTGCTAGATTCACATTGAGTGTAGATCCCTTATTAGAACTTTTGACATATATTAAAACATAAAAACAAAATACAAAGAATCAATACTATAAAGTAACATCTGCTACAGTTCTCTATAAAAACACTGTAGAATGGAGAAATTTCAGGTATGAGAGTAGGTACGTAAATTATCTATACATGCTGCAATAGCTAAGATAGCAAACTATAGGAGGATGAAAGAAGGGAGACAGAAAAACAAACTCTGTTGTAAACCGTATGGTATTCTTTCTCAATTTTTGTTAAAATGCACCTTGACACAAGGGACATACTATATGTGTTCAGGCAACTATAATGTATAGAAGTCACATGTATATTTTTAAAATAAAAAGATCAAGAGAAAAAAGCTTCTCACAACACTGGACAGATATGGTGGATAGATACACACTTTCATGAGTAAGGGTAATTATCTTCTAATATGTTTTCTAACCTGCACAAACATTGTTTTAGCTTTCACTGTAGTATGTATTGCTAATTGAATCATGAATGATGGCCCTTGACTAACCTGGAACCATTATGCATCCACAAGTCGAGGAGTGGGGCCAGGAAGAAGGTTCCACTGTCCAGCTGTGGCTGAAGCTCAGAGTTGTAGACTGTGGCAAAGGGCCTCCTGGGCAGGATCAGACAACATTCCAGCCTGCCGATTGTGGCTGCCTAGGTCAGTCCAGGGGGTGTGGACCAGGGGGGAAGACCTGAGAGGAAGGGTCTTTTTTCTGGCCTGCCCTTCCCTCCTGTAAGGCCATATGGCCATCAGGCCTCTGAAGAAGGGAGCAGTGACTCAGGAAAGCTCCCACCCTGCCACATATTTTGTTAGTCTTTAAGGTGCTACTGGATTCTTGCTCTTTTCTACTGCTTACAGACAGACTAACATGGCTACCCATCTTGAGCCCTCTGCATAGCTGGTGCTGGCGGCCATCCCTCCATCTCTCAATTGCATATTTGTAGTGTGGTGTTATTTCATTGTATTTCTTTCCTGTCACAGCTTTATGGAGGTTCTAGGCATTGGGCCAAATCCATTTTTGGGAGGGAGGCTGTGTCTATGTGCCCACCTCTCCCAGGCGGGAACCCCTTAAGGGGTCTTGGTGGGGGGCCCTGCAGTGTCATGCCCAGCTAAGGAGACCGTTGCCTGGCTCCACTCACAGGAGGCAAGAGAACCAGACAAAGGCTTGTGCCCATGTCAATCCACAGGACTAGCCATTCCAGGTTTACCCCCAGCAAGTGGGCTGGGGAAGGATTCCATCAGTCAATTGGCAGGTCACCAGATGCCTCGATTCATGTCCTATTCTGCAACAGTCAATAAAGCTGGGGCCTGTGTTACCACAACTGGATTTCTGTGTGCATCTCCTGCCCCCACTTCCCTTCCTGCCTCCTCCCCTGCCCTTAGGACCACAATATTATTATCCTTGCATAGCCTCTGATCTTCTGATATTGGTCTTTTCTGTTACCAAATATATAGTGGTGTGTCCTGCAAGTATTTTCTCATTATTTTAAATCCTACATTTGTTTTCCATTTCTTTTCTTGTGAGTTGCTGCTTGATCAAAAGAGATTAAATAAATCAGCAAGCACTAATCGGAAGCCATTATGACAACTTTTCTGCTTAAATGGCTTGGCAGCAACATCTATGCGCTGACTTAAATGCAAACAATCAGAGGCTTCCAAACTAATTACGATGCCAAACGTTATAAGTCATAGGGAATTTGGCAGCCTTCATTAAAAAAATACAGAATTTACTATGCAAAGGGGCACAGCATTACAATACATCTAATAGAAATATATAGAAATATATAGAAATAATAGGTACTTCCTCATTTGTATTAGGTAACATTTGTTTCCTCCTTCACACTTCAGAAGCAAGCTCCCAGAAAAGGGTTTGAAACTCTTAACGTTTTCACTCTTTTTAGGGGAAGTGACATGCCATAGCTTGCTTATGACAACCTTTGTGCTCTTCCCATTCCAAAGACGTGTGAAAGACTCATTAAACTGCCAACATAATTCAGGCCAGATTCTTTTTAGAGCCCTCGCTAAGTCTTCTATTGCCAACAACAAGGGACAACTCATTCTCTTTCATTGGTATAGAAGCTGAAGTTGAGAATTCCTGCCAACAAATCTGCAGAAGAGTAGTTTGAAGAGAATTTGTGAAATAAAATTGCTTTCTGTTCAAGAATTACAGGAGTTAAACTGAACCAGAAATAAAGAATGGTTGGCTCATGGTATTATACATCCAATTTTATTTTAGTAAACAGCCTGTTTTTAGAGAAAGTTTGGCATGCTAAGGCTTGGAGATAGGCCTCTAGTTTTGTCCCACTGAGCAATACTAAACCATAAAAGAACACACAGACCACATAAAATCCCATGTAGTAGTAGTAATAAGAACATAAGAGAAGCCAATGTTGGATCAGGCCAATGGCCCATCTAGTCCAACACTCTGTCACACAGTGGCCAAAAATACCAGGTGCCATCAGGAGGTCCAGCAGTGGAGCCAGGACACTAGAAGCCCTCCCACTGTTACCTCCCCCCCAAGCACCCCCAAATATCTTAACTGAATTGAATTAAGCATTTAATTGAAGCACAGTGTTAAAAGAATGTGGTCCAGATGTCAAACCATCACCCTCTTGCCCATCCTGATGAAAGCTAAGTTCCCTAAACTATTCTAAATATGAAGCAGTTTTCATAGTTTGCCTTATTCAGAAAAAAAGAGATGAAAAAAGATTTAAAAATATAAAATGAATATATGGTTTTTTTTAAAAAATGTCTATAACCTTATACTAATAGTATCATACCTGGCAGCAACCCACGTGTCAGGGCAGGACACACCCCTGAGCCCAGCAGCAAGACTCACGTGGGTGGAACAGGGTACAACAAGGGGCAGGAGGGTGCAACCATGGTGGCCTCAGGAACAGGGCAGTTTTTGGAAAGGCAGCTTTTGGATGAGCCTCAGCAGCATGAGAGGAGTGGGGTTCAGCTTCACCCCTGTGCCCACCCACCTCTCCACTCCCTGCAAACTGAAAAAGAGGCCTGGGCCTCTTCCACCCTGGCAAACTATTAGAGAACCTTTTAAAGGGTGGCCTGGAGGGCTCTGCCACTCCCAACAGCCCTGGTGCTGGGTCTGCAGGAAGGACAGGGCACAGTGCCAATGGATCCTCCCCAAGGGCCTTTGTGTCTTCTGCCCCAGCCTCCCTACTGTTTGCCACAAAAGGGCATGTGCTTGGCCCACATGGACTCTCGCCCCTCCCTCCCCCATGACTGACTGTTCCTGCCACACCTCCAAGTGTGGCTGCTGCTGTGGCCTCTGCTTCCTCCTTGGGCTGCTTGGAAGATTCTCCTCTTTCACAGGCTGCAGGGCTACATCCTGCAGCTCCTGGCCAGTCTGTTTTGCTGCTGCTGCTGCTGCTGCTGGTTACCAGGGTGCTTCTGGAGCCTGTCAGTGTGGGGCTGGGGCTGTCACCTCTGGACAATGTATGTTGCCCCTTTCAAATAAATTGGTGATCACATATTTTGGGAGGACAGTGGGTAGTGTATTCCTCCCTTATGCATGATCAAACATAATGACTAATCAGTTTATGTGGAATATTGATTTCCTGATTTGCATATTGATTTTCTCTTGAGCCTGAGAGCCAGCATGGTGTAGCGTAGAGGTGTTGAACTCATTTGTTTCAAAGGGCTGGATCTGACATAAATGTCACTTTGTCAGGCTGGGCCATGTGTGCCGTAAAATGTAATGCCAGGTTCCATAGATATAAATTGTATAAAGGACAGTAGCTCGTAAACGCTGAACTGGTGTATCCTCACTGCAAGGCCTCATGGGCTGGAGGGGGGAGCAAAGGAAAACCCATAAGGGGAGACTGGAGAGCCAGCGGAGCAGCACTGGGCAGACGCTCCCACACTGCTTGACTGCTACAGACGAGGTTGTTCCGCCAAGCTGAAGCCACAATTGGAGAGGCTCTGCCCAATCCCCCCAAGCAGTCTCCTCTTCTCTCCCTGGACGAGCCAGTTCCTCCCCCTCCCTGGCCTTATGTTTGACACGCCTGGCCTTTGGTGGGTTCTAATCTGGAGAATGGGTTCGATTCCCCACTCCTCCACTGGAAGCCAGCTGGCTGACCTTGGGCCAGTCACAGTTCTCTCTCAGAACTCTCTCAGCCCCACCACAGGGTGTCTGTTGTGGGGAGAGGAAGGGCAGGTATGGTAAACCACTCTGAGACTCCTTAGGTTAGAGAAAAGCAGGGTATAAAACCAACTCTTCTTCTTCTAGTTCTGCCATTGGATTGCATGTCTTACAATTCAAAACAATTTTATGTTTTCATATATTTAAATGGTCACTTGGCAATTTTTCAACAATCAAAGAAAACAAAATCTACTTTTTTAAAGCTGAAAAACTGCTTGGCAGGGTGTCAGAGAACAGACTTCTGGTGTCATAAGCCTTCAGCTAATCAGCACAATGCAAAGTGAGCTCCCTCTTTAACCTGGGGGGGGGGGAGAAAGACAGTTTTTTCCGAGGTCAGTCCTAGAGGGAAGATTGTCAAAAAAAAAAAAGTATGGTTCACATGTTTTCAAAATATAGTGATGCTTGTTTTAAATCTGCTGCCTCATATGGGTTCTTTTACATGGCTTACTATTTAAATCAGCGATCAAGAGTTGAAAAAATCTGATTAGTGATCCTTCCAGCCAGGGGTCATTTCGTAGAAAAAGAGCTAGGGGAACTCATTAGCATAACTCATTAGCATATGCCACCCCCCCTGACATCACTGGAAGTGTGTCATAAGACCACACCCACCACTCAGTTAGTCTTAGTCTTAAAGGTTAGTCTTAAAGGTGCTATTTGAACTCTTGGACTATTTTGCAGCAACAGACTAACACAGCTACCTCGGGGAAGCTCCTGGATGGGGCTGGGAGTCCTTGCGGAGGCCACGTGGAGTGGCCTCGGCCAGGCAGAGGGGGAAGGCGCCAACTTACCCTCCTGCTTCTTCCTCCTTCTGCAACAGAATGAGGCTGGAAGCAGGGGGCTGCCGGAAGAAGGGGGCGGGGCTTCGTTGTGTGCCCCGCCCCGCTGCACCTCACCCCCCCCCGAAATGACCTCTGCTTCCAGGTAGCTTGTTACTCTTTCATTTGACTTTTATTTAATGTCCAGTTCTCAGCTTCAGTTTTACTTTATCCTGTGATTAATTAAGCAGTCTTCGTTTCTTAAAGATTTATTTCTTTTTTTATGGAAAACTGAGCCACAGTTTTAATAAAAATCATAAGATATATGATTGATATCCACAAATGCTACAAAAATATTACAGGTCAGGGAATGATTTTTAAATCAATCATATATTTTAATACTTTCCAGTGCTTTCTCTCAGCTCAAGAGAACATCCATAGAATATACAGCAAATACATACACGGAGGAGATCCGGGCCCTGCGGGATCTTGCGCAGTTCCGCAGGGCCTGCAAGACGGAGCTCTTCCACCAGGCTTTCGAGTAGGAGCCGCTGCTGCTACTGTTCCATCAATGCACTGTCGCTGAAAATTGGCAGAGATACCATCAGGGTGCAATCGGGCCCTGGGAAGAAGACTGGCTATCTGCCGCTTTGGAACTTATGTCGTTGATCCGGATCCACCCTACCGGAACCCATCTTGGAACTGGTAACATCAGAGCACCAGCACTTTGTTGTACTATTTATGTTTTTATCTTGTTTTAATTGTTTTAATTATGGCTTTTGCCTCAATTGTTAGCCGCCCTGAGCCTTAGGGGAGGGCGGGATATAAATTGAATTATAAATAAATAAAAATTTAAAAAATACATACATTCTGTATAAAGCAAGCACACTTTAACAGATTCTACATGGAAATAGTTGCTTTTCAGAACGTAAGAAGCTTATTTCATCTTATTTCAAGTTTTACCCATGTTCTTTGCATATAATTGCTGGAAACATTAATGTGGCTTGAGTATCTAATTAAACTAATACTAATTTTTAAATTCAGATTTTGACATTTTATTTGTTGAAGGCAGTGAACCAAAATAATATGACAAAAGCATTGAGAATTTTTGCTGATAAATACAAACATAATTGAAAAATAAAAGCAGCATGCTAAATAGTGGGTTCCATGGATGAACAGACCCCAAGTACAGTGATCTGCTCTACTTTATTAGTGATTTCAGCAAGGAGAAGGAAGACAAAATCCCAGGCAGAAGCCTGGTTTTTAAGCATTCAAAAAACCACACCCCAAACACTCCCACTCCCAACGATAGGCTATTTCCATTACATTGGTCCATTCTAGGATCCTAGCCAACTATTGTTTTGTGGATGCAAGCTCAACCCAACTCCAGGACTAGTTTAGGGTTGACTCATCCTTAGTACACAACACCCCTCCCCCCTAAGTTCCAAGACACCCTAACGTACAAAGTCTCTTAGGTACGCTGGCCTACATCTTTCTTTGGTTGAGTGTCACAGTTCTATTGGAGGAATTGCTGTCTCTGGGCCTCCATTGCTGGTGTAGTGCTAACAGATGGTTGTGGAGCTGGTATGGCAGCTGGGCCAGGCATTTCATCTTCTGGGCGGTCTGGCTGAGCGCTGTTACCCGGGAACTCACTTGCGGTGTCTGACTCCAACTGTTGCAGCAGTTCCCCCTCGCTGTATTCCTCAACTGCTGACTGTGACTCTGGCTCTGCTGCAAGCAAACAGCGGCAGAGATGGTCTATGTGTCTGTGAAGGACTTGACCACCTTCGGTCGATACCTCATATGAAAATGGGCCAGTAACTCAGATGACCCTGGTAGGAACCCAGGCAAGACTGCTGTAAAGTTAAAAGTGGTTGTGTCAGTCTTTTTGTCACAATCAGGGTTTCCCAGAGGGCGTGGGGGACTGGCTCTAAGATGCCTTGATCCACCAGGCAATCCAACTCCTCATCTATTTTCGGCTTCAGTGCGAATGGGACATGTCTGGCCTTCAGCTGTATGGGCCACACCTCTGGGCTTAGTTGCAGCAAGACCTGGGGTGCAGTGTAGCGTCTGAGTGTCCCATCGAAGATGGCTGGGAACTCGTCACACACTTTCTGAAAGTCTCTCATGGTAATGTGGTGCACACCCGTGACTCAGAACCCCAGGGGCATGAACCAGGCTAGTCCCAGGAGACTCGTGTGACTACCCCCCCACCAGCTAGTCCAAAAATCTGTCAAATTCCTGATAATGCACCCAGAACTTGCCTACCCCTCTTGTAGCCACCGCATTTCATTGGAAGTCCCATAGTGTAAACCCGGCAGGAGTGGAGGGCCCCCCCGGTGGGCAGAGCCTACTTAGTGTCCTCCAAGATTATGGAAATGGAGGACCCAGTGTCTAGCTGCATCGTGCAGGGAGCCCCCTCAATCAATACAGTCACATTAATTTTATTGGGGGTGCCTGGGGGTAAGTTCAGTACCTGTTGCTGCCGGACAGAGGTGGTGTGTAGTTCCGCCATGCGCACCGGGGTTGCCGTCGGTCACCTCCTGTTTCCTTTGGAGCGGCAGGCTTGGGCAATGTGGCCAACCTTTCCACAGGTCTGACATGTGGTGTCCCACAAACAACAGGATCTCCGCTCGTGGGGATCCCTGCAGCTGGCACATGGTGTCGATATGATGCTTTCAATGGCACATCGTGGAGCGGGGGGCAAGCATCACAGTGGGCTAGGCGTGGTAGTTGCAGGACCTCTTCGCTGTCAGATGTGTCTGAAGCTGAGGAGATGGTGGCCTGGTACACTGCTGCGGAATGGCGGTCAGCCTTCTGGTTGCCACCCTCCCAGGACTTCTTGAACGCTGCAGCCACTTGGAGTACCTTTTGGAGATTTTCATCCTCTTGGCTGACAAGCTTGCGCCGGAGCTTCTTGTCCCTGAGGCTAAACACAAAATGGTCTAGGAGTGCTTCCTCGAGATTCGTGTACTCACAACGGAGTGCCAGTCGATGCAGGGCGGCAACATAGTCAGAGGCCAATTTGCTGGACCTCTGGCTCCTCTCAAAGAAATGGAGGCAGTGAGCCAGTCGGGTAGACTTGGGTGAGAAGCAGTGTTCCCTCTAAGCTGAGTTAGTGTGAGCTAGCTCACAGTTTTTTTAGCCTCCGGCTCACACATTTTTGTCTTAGCTCAGGAAGGATGGCTCCAGAGCAAACTAATTTATGCAGTAGCCAAATCACCTGCTCACAACTTTAATGCCAGTAGCCCACAAAGTAGAATTTTTGCTCACAGGACTCCACAGCTTAGAGGGAACATTGGTGAGAAGTGGTCAGTGAGCGCCTTGATGAGGCTGTCAAAGTGGCAAGTTTCAGCGTGCTTGGTGCAATGAGGCCTTGCACTAGCTCCACAGTGGCAATCCCGCAAGAGCTGAGCAACAGAGCCTTCTTCTTAGCTACATCATTGATGTCTTGGAACTCCATGAAGTACATTAGGCATTCCACCCAGGCCTCCCATTTCTCTGGGTCGAATTCAGGCAACAGTCCTGGAGTTCAATGTGCAGTGTGGTGCAGATGGGCGCTGGGCTGGCTCAAGAGGATCCCATCCTCGTCGCCACTGTTAAATAGTGGGTTCCATGGATGAACAGACCCCAAGTCTGGGTGGGACTTGGCTTGATAGCAGCACATCTGAAAGGGATCTGGGTGTTCTGGTTGATCACAAGCTAAACATGAGCCTGCAGTGCGATGTGGCTGTGAAGAAAGCTAATGCAATCTTAGGATGCATTAACAGAAGCATTGTGTCCAGATCACGGGAGGTTGTAGTTCCACTCTATTCCACTATGGTCAGGCCTCACCTGGAGTACTGTGTCCAGTTTTGGGCACCACATTTTAGGAAGGATGTTGACAAGCTCGAGCGTCTGCAAAAGAGGGCAACCAGGATGGTGAGAGGGTTGGAATCCAAGTCTTATGAGGAAAGGCTGAAAGAGTTAGGTATGTTTAGCCTGGGAAAGAGAAGGCTTAGAGGGGACATGATTGCAGTCTTCAAGTATTTGAAGGGGTGTCATGTAGAAGATGTCAGTGGAGAGGCGGAGCCAGGACAACACGGGAGCATGGACGGCGCAGGCGGGGCGGAGCCGCGAGGACTGAGCCAAGGCAGCGCCGAAGCATGCCATGTGACAGAAGGGCCCGACCGATCCGCCACTGAAAGACCGCCGGAAAGGAAAAAAGGAGCCAGAAGCCGAGTGACACCGAAATCAACGTAGCCGAACCGGGAGAAAAAGATTGACTAACCCCTCCACTGGGTGCCGGTAGGGATTGTCCCCACCCCTAATAATTGTGGCCGTAGGTTAGAGATAAATGAGTAACTGTAGCCACTCAGAGACCCCTTAGGGGATTCGAGCGGGGTAGTAAGTTGAAATAAATAAATAAATAAATAAAATAAGACGGAGCAGATCTATTCTCTCTTGCTCCGGATTGCAAGACTAGATCTAATTGGTGGAAATTACAAGGAAGTCGTTATCAGCTAAATATCTGGAGAAACTTCCTAACTGTAAGAGTGGTTGAGCAGTGGAACAGTCTGCCTCGGGAGGTGGTGGATGCTCCGTCACTGGACATTTTCAAGCGGAGGCTGGATGACCATCTTTCGGGTATGGTGTAGGTATGTAGGGCTATCTTTTGGTTATGCTCCTGCAGAGTGCAGGGGGTTGGAGTAGATGACTTGCAAGGTTCCTTCCAACTCTAACATTCTATGATTCTAAGTACAGTGATCAGCTCTACTCCCAATGATGGGCTATTTACATTACATTGTTTCTCTATTGGTCTATTCTAGGATCCTAGCCAACTGTTGTTTTGTGGATGCAAGCTCAACCCGACCCCAGGGCTAGTTTATGGTTGACACATCCTTAGTACACAACACAGCAATAACATTTTTTAAAAAAAATCACAAAAATGAACATGAATTTGACCAGAGGCTGTATTTTAAATGAACACAGTGCTTCTAATTTTAGAGGCACCTGAAAACAACATTTATGGGACTTCCCCTGAATCTTTACTGTCCCATAACAGCTTGTCTGGACAGTAGATTCAAAGGGTATCCTGGCAAGAAGAAATGATAAGAGTTTCACTATGATATTGGGGCAGAGAGTATAATTGCAATAATGCAGTAAATCTACAACTTGTTCTGTTTGACATATGCAATACCTTAGTCTGAATATAAATTTATTGTACTGGCCTTTGATGCTATACTTTACATTCTTAACACATGAAATTCTTTCCTTAGTTTGCTTAATGATGTCTTTACACAATGATCTTTGAGGAGTCGTGATGACAACTTAGCATAACTGCATACTGGTATCTCACTGTTTCATCATTTTCAAATTATATGTGTTAGATAATCCTCCTTAAACTCATAAAGATCCTGAGATCTTTGCAAATAATGTGCCCAGGTTTAGGACTCAGTGATGAGAATTGCTGATTTGTTTGCAACTTACATTAAGTAGTAATTTTAATGTATCTGTGTTTGTGCATTTGGCAGCATGACAACGGACCATATAGGTGCTGCTGGAACATCAGGAGGAGCTGCTGGGATCCACATATACTGACTTGATATTACCAATGAAAGACAGCTCTGAGGTTCACAGCAGGGTTTGGATACAGAGTACAGGAATGAGCATATAGAGAAATACTAGAAGAGCACACACCTCTTGGTTTCTAGTTTGATTTAGCTAATGCTAAATTTAGCTAATGCTAATCCTTGATCTCTACCTGATCCGCTTATTGGGTGACATTAAGAGAAGTATACCCCCAAAGCAGCACGATATGATGGGTGAAGGCAGCCTTGGTTAGTGATGTAGGAACACTGTCCTGCACTAGAGTTCCCAGAGTTATTCAGCTGGTCCTGAACATGTTAAGTTTCCAGTGCCAGCTTAAGACCTTTTAGTTTACCCTGTGTTGTTGTTATTGTTGAGTTTTACAGAATTCACCTTTGACCAGCCCTCTTTACCTTGCTTCTAAATGTTTTTGTTTTAAGTGTTTTATATGATGCTCTCATCCTGGCTTCATATTTTATTGCTTTTATATTGCTGCTGTTTAGATATTGCTCAGTGTTTCATTACTACTTCTAATTGTCTTCTGTAAATTTTATGCTTTTTATTCCATTGTTCTTGATGCTGTCCTTTTAATAACAGATTATATTACTATGTAGTTATCTTTCAACTGATATGATTTCCCCCCTAATCGGTTTCTGCAAACTGCCTTAAGAGCTACACAGCTAAAAATGTAAGTTAAAAAATGATTTTTAAAAGGATTATAATTATTAAGAGTCCAGTCTTATACAGAGTTACTCTAAGCTACAACTTTGTGATTTCACTGGACTCTGCATAGCATTGCACTATGACTTTATTGAAATGTGGATACCATCAATGTTAAATATCACTTCCCCCCAAAAAAAATGCATGGATAAAATAAAAACAAGAGATTATTCAACTGATTAATATGTTTGTTATTTAAAATGTATATTAATCCAAATATTAATTGCCTACCTTTCCCTGAAGAGGCGGCCCAGTACTAGTTTACAAAACTAAGCCTGTAAAAATTTAAAAAAATTCAAAGCAGAGGCATTTAATAAAATACGTGACATTCATAGTCTACATTTGGTCAAGAGATTTGGGGCCGGTCACTGGAAGAGGAATCGGCCTTGAAATGCACCTTTATGTTTTAGGTGTCAGATAGCAGGGACAGACAGAACAATTAAGATTACACACGAATCTCCATCACTAACAGACAATAGGAATAGGATTCTATTTTCCTCGGAATGTCAAGACAGCCACTCAGGCGAGTCGAAGAGAATTTCTTCCACTTTAAAAGTCCTTTGTTCAGGAAGGAGCTAAGGCCTACATTTTGTAACAAGCAAAACTGTGTGCAGTTTTTTTTACCATGGAGAGTGATTTCTAAGAGGCAGCTGTAACCAAACAACTTTGGAGAAAGTTCAGAAAGGGTAAATAAGATCAGAATATTCTTGCAATTCAAGAAGCAGGCATGTGATTAAAGGGGAAATTGTCCAAATGGAAATGTTGTTTGTTCTTCAATAGTTGATTATATTGGTCTTTCATTTGGTTTTGTTCTGTAAATTCACTACCATTTACATCACCATAGAATGGTTTTGGATTTGCATATTTGTTTAATTTAAATAGCAAGTATTCCATACTGACAATGAAGCAACACCATCTAAGCCAATCGAACATTCTAATCTAAAAGAAATTCTGTGAAAATAATCTAAGACTGCCAGTTGCTATCCTACAGACTTTAGAGACAGCAAAATGCAGCAGTGTTCCCTCCTACCTAAGTATGTGCAAAAGCAAACCCCCAGTTTAACTGGTATTCTTTAACCTTTATGGCTTCCTTCAAAATCTCTCAGATGTTTCACATATGGTAGGAACTCAGATCTGTGAACCAAGTGGTCCAAACTCTTGAGGAGAATATTTATTTGTTAAAAATAATTATATCCTACCTATCTATCAGGAGCTGTGGTGGCTCAGCGGGTAAGACGCTGAACTGCAGGCTGGAAGGTCAGTAGTTCAGCAGTTCGAGACCCAAGTGCTGCATGATGGAGTGAGCTCCC
Source organism: Gekko japonicus (assembly GCF_001447785.1). Lineage (NCBI taxonomy): Eukaryota > Metazoa > Chordata > Lepidosauria > Squamata > Gekkonidae > Gekko > Gekko japonicus. The sequence continues at coordinate 371,637 of NW_015167568.1, read as the reverse complement.
GTCTCTGGTTCCAGCTCCTGCCAACCTAACAGTTCAAAAGCAAGAAATTGCAAGTAGATAAATAGGTACTGCTTCAGTGGGAAGGTAACAGCATTCTGTGCCCCTCGGCATCTAGTCATGCCGGCCACATGACCACAGAAACGTCTTCAAACAGCGCTGGTTGTTTGGCTTGGAAACGGAGATGAGCACTGCAACCCTAGAGTTGGATTCAACTGGCTTTCAAGCCAATGAAACCTTTACCTTTACTTATCTATCTATCAGAAAAGATTTCCAAGGAGGTGATAAGATAAATTGAGATGTACGCTGATATCTGTTTATGCAAGTAACCCATGACAAGCTGGGATATGTTATAACTCAATCTGTGTTATCTCTTTATATAATAATTCTGTTTTCGAGTGGCAACATTCCATGTGCTCCCTCAGCCATTGGCTTGTCAGCCACCTCCCAAGAGTACTCATGTGCCATTGGTTGGGTGCTGGGTCTGCTCCTCTTCCCCACCCACTTGTGGCAACATTCCATGTGCTCCCTCAGCCATTGGCCTGTCAGCCACCACCCAAGAGTACTCATGTGCCATTGGTTGGGTGCTGGGTCTGCTCCTCTTCCCCACCCACTTCCCCTTCAGCCATTGTGCCCTGTAAGAATTATTAAAAAAGAAGGGGAACCAGCGTACAAGGATAGGAACAAAGCACAAAAAAAACCACTGGCTGTAGATAGATAGATATATATATAATATTGAATTACAAGTTCAGTCATTCAGAAATATAATAAGAATAAAGTCCCAAAAATGTCAATATGTCTCACACCAGTTGTATTGTGATAGCATAGTCCAGCTTGACGTGCTTTCATCATGGAGTGGACTCATATAGCTCCTGGATAATCCAAACATTCTAGAATGCCACAAACCATAGAGATATGTAGTCCGGATGCAAGCTGCCATGTTTCAAGT
>NW_015167568.1:370398-370515 GCF_001447785.1 Gekko japonicus | reverse complement strand
TTTGTTCTTGTCAGAATTACTGGCAAATGGCTTTCTCTCTTGATGAAGACACTTTTCCTCCTTGCCTCCTGTGTGGGACTAACTTTCCCCTCAGTGGCTGTTGGTAGGTATCACAAA
>NW_015167568.1:351426-367282 GCF_001447785.1 Gekko japonicus | reverse complement strand
GCATTCCTGACTATCACAGTAATGAAAGTAAGGCAGAAAAAGTTTGGCTACAGAGGTACTGTAAACAACTGACAACCTCTGATGATCACTGGCATCTATAGCTATATGGGAGACTGAGAAAGCATCATAAACACCATGGAAGGGAGGTGTCAGGAAAGTAAGAACTCCATTGAGAAGCATCAGACTGCAGCCTTTCCCTTTAGATCCCTTTGAGATCCATCTTTGGCATCTATAGCTATATGGGAGACTGAGAAAGCATCATAAACACCATGGAAGGGAGGTGTCAGGAAAGTAAGAACTCCATTGAGAAGCATCAGACTGCAGCCTTTCCCTTTAGATCCCTTTGAGATCCATCTCCCTGTTCCAAAGGTAGTAGGAGTGAACCATGGCTGGAGGCAAGAAGAGATATTCCAGGGTCTAGTTGGAGGCAGGAGTGGGAATAAAGAAGACACAGTCAGACAGAGAAAGACAAAATGACAGTGAGGGATGAACAGAGAGACAAAAAGGTGGAGACAAAGTTGGAAGGAGGGTAAGGAGAAAGAGAAGGAGCAAGAAGAATCCATTCAAGAATCAAGAGAACGTTCCTGGAGAGAAGAATAGTACAGATCCAGAGTCGTGGGGTCCAGGCTGGAAGGAAAACCAATCCAGTAGCTGCAGCACAGCAGGCTGATCTTGCTCTGCCTGGATGATACAGGCATCATCCCTAGTGGAAGGAAGTGGCCAGGAAAGCCATAGTTGTGGTTACGCCAGGTCAGACTGTTAGTCCAATTACTCAAGCTCCAGCTCACTACTTGCACTGGCAGATACTATTCAGAGTTTCAGGCAGAGAAGATTTTCCTCAACAATTGCTACCTCTGATCCCTGTAAGTGGACAGACCAGTGACTGAACTGACTGGGACCTCTTGTGTGCAACTTACCACTTAACCTCAGCCTTTCCCCTGAAATAAACAGAACCCTTCTCTGCCAGCAGACTTTGAACATCAGTATTCCATGGCCCAAATGGAAGGTATCAGTGTGGAAACCCACCCTGAAATTAACCAGGTTTATCTTAACCAAGTTTTGTTCCCACTGAATGGCAGATACTCTCAAAGGTCTTACTAAAGATCTTTCTCAGACCTGCCACCCAAAGTCTGCCAATACCAGAGACTGAACAAGGGAGGGGAGCTTTTTCCACACAAAGTGTATGCTGTACCATGAAGCCATGCCCTTTTGGAAGCAGCCACTTTCCTTTCTTCCTCCTTCCTTCCCCAGCTATGCTACCTGTGGTAGACTGTTTGAGAAGCAAAACCTGCTTTTAAATAAAACATATATTGTCATCTCTTTCCTTTCTTCCTCCTTACTTCCCCAGCTATGCTACCTGTGGTAGATTGAGAAGCAAAATCTGCTTTTAAATAAAACATATATTGTCATGGCTTATGAAAGATGGACACTGGAATGGAAGCTCAGAATGACTGTTAGCACAAAACATGATGGTTTAGGGGGGGAAAGTAGTCCCTGAGTTTTATTTGTTTTGAAATTCTTATGCTGTTGGAAGAAAAAGAACAGCACATTGTGGTGGCAGGGGAGAAGAGGAAGGAAGATTTTTTTAAAAGATTATCCAGTATTTTGTATTTGCTCCAGAGTTATCTGTTAATATGCTTGTACTGCCTATTTACTAAAGCAGTGCCTGTAGAAGCCCAGTGCTTCTCATTTTAAAACAATCATTTATGGATGTTAAAGGATGCCTGTGAAAGCAGCAGTGTTCTGTGTCAATCAAAGCTAATCACTAGTACAGGCAAAGAGCTTTTGTTGGCCTCCATGCTCTAAGCCGCGCTTCCACATCTGTGTTTGAAGAGATTAGAGAGGTGCTTCATACAAGAACTGTATTAGTTAAAGCTGATCGACAGTATTTGGAATAAATCATGGGAGAGGAGCAGAAAAGTTGAGTGCTGGAAGGAGAAGCATTTCTTCTTAGCCACCTAAAACACATGCACAGTTCTAAGAATATCACCAGTTATTCTCTAGCAGGTTCATTACAGCTGCACAGTTAAACAACCCCATGCTTGCTCCTCATTGGCTGAAGGAGAACCCTGAAGAAGATGTTTGTACCAATAACAAGGAACAAAACAGCAGATAAAGCCTTTCAAACAATGATGCCTTATAACGGCACTTTCTGTTACAGAGTGCTCCATAGATCCTTGCTCCCCTTTCCTTCAAGCACTGCTGTTGCTTGAGAGCCATACATGTTCAAGTAAATTATGAGTGATGAGGATTTGAACCAATAAAGAAGGCACCATGTTTTATATGCAGTGAATTTAATTCCAGATTGTGTTTCCCCTTAGTTGTGTGACATGTTTATTGGGGCTGAAAGATGAAAGCATGTGGAGTTGGAGACAAGCATTAGCAGTTCTGGTGGGCACCAGCAAAATGAAGATTTGACAGACTAGCGGCAGAACCCTTAAAATGAAATGCCAGTTCACATTTTACCCCAAAGGGCTTAGATGTGCTGTCATGTCCTGGAACGTAGAATTCTACCTGAACAAAATGATACAAGTAGAATGTGCAGCTGAAGGAAACAGCAAGAGTTTCATAACTCAAGGCTAGACAGCGATGCTGCTTTCCACAATGCTGTAGATATGAACCCCAGGTGCACATTCAGCAATCCTATTTCAAGTGTTCTTGCCTCTGCTAAACATCAAAAGTCTTCCAAACTACCATGAATCAGTTCAAAGAGCAAGCCCTAATTTGTTATGCTTCTTTCAAGTTTGCTCTGCAGATGTATATATTGTCCCTGCTTATACAACAAAATCCAAAGATTTATAGAATGTATTGTTTCAAGAGTAGTTTTCTTTTAAGGAGATGTGTACTCTTGAGGGGGGAAATAATTCCCAGCCATGCACTCATGTATTGTAAGGTTTATTAAAGTCTCTCAGGTTTTCCTGTCACTTCCCAAAGTAACATGTTAGCTTCAGAACATTTAAATTAGGAAAGTTTGTGGCTCAAGGGTAGAGTACATATGGGAAGTTCAAAATGCCATCCTGGCACCTCCAGTTAAAGAACCACAGACAGCAGTTCTTACAAAAGGGCTTTCTCTGCCTGGTGACAATCAGACTATAGCATGCTACACAGCTTTGCCATTTTGACTAAAAAACCCAGGGAAGGGGAAGGCAGCAGCCCCAGCCAGCCCAGGCAACGAAGGACAGTCTCTAACAACTCATTCAGGGTGGGGGGAGCTGAAGAGAAGGGACCCAGACAGGGAGCCCCACCATGGCCACAGCAGCACCAAGACAAGGCTACAAAGGACGGTGTTCTTCTTGTGGCAATGGCCCCACAAAATCTCAGTGGCAGCCTCCATCCTCACCTAGCCCACCGAGAAGGAGAAACTGGTGGGTTGAAGAGGCAAGAAGCCAAGGATGGAAATGGTGGAGTCCAGTGCTGGTGTGGAGAGCATCAGGAGGAAAGACAGAGCAGGAAGAGAGAGGAGGAGTAATATATGTGTGGGAGAGGAATGGAGAAGAGGAGACTGGGGTGGGTGGAGAAGGAAGAGGAGCAGAGGAGGAGACAGAAAGGGAAAGAAGGCAAGAAGGGGAGAGGACAGAAGGGCAAACAGAAAGCAAAGGGGCTGAGAAAGGTAGAGGAGAAAATTGGATGTGGAAGTGAGGGAGAGGCCATATCCCTGTGGCTGGACTTACCTGAGGAGGGGTGTGGCACTGCCCAAGACTGAAACTCCTATTTTATGAACCAGCTGTTGAGAGGACTCATACAGTCTGACTGGGACCTAGGAAAAAGAATGGAAGGGTTACTGTTCTGCAGTTATTGTACATGCATATCTTTCTGTGTTCCTAAGACCCTGGATAGCTCAGGCTAGCCCAATCTTGGCATATCTCAGAAGCTACACAGTGTCATCCCTGGTTAGTATTTGGATGGGAGACCACAAAGGAATTCCAGAGTTACTATGCAGAGCCAGACAATGCCAAACTACCTCTGAATGTCTCTTGTCTTGAAAACTCTATGGGGTCACCATAATTCAGCTGTAACCTGACAGCACTTTCCATCACCAAGAACCCTCACAATTCTCATTCCAGATATTTTGCTTTCTTGTGCAGATCAAACCTGAGACTTTATTTTTGTGCTATTTTACATTTCCTCAAAGTGAAATTTACCATTCCGGTAAATGCATTTTCCAATTTAATTTTTGCATCCATTGCATATTAGTGGTGGATACACTGAAAATTGTGCACAAGTGGTAAAAAGAACCACATGGATTGCACATCAGCTACAGAAGAGGGTGGAGTGAAAAGACTCACATTGATAACATTTAAAAAATCCAAAATTTAAATTTAAAAAGGTATATACTTATATGAGCCTATCAGAGCAGACAATATTGAGCTAGATAAACCAGCTGTCTGACTTGATACAAGGTAGCTTCATATTTTAATACAGAGACTCATAGTATTGTAGTCATCTTAGTGAAATTATTGTCACTTCATGTGGATAACACAAGCATAAATGTGGGGGTTTTGGTGCATGTGTGACTGCAAATAAGGCTATTACATGAAACTAGAACACAATATTGTTATATGAACTGGACAGATGCACATGAAATTTGGTATGAATAAAGGATAATCTGAAATGAGTTTTTCAGGTTTATAGGAATTTAGGTTGAAATTATTGCTATATAGCAGTCTTTTTAGGAATCATTTCTAGAAACTTGAATAAAATTAAAAATCATGGTCTTAGAGTATTTTCACATTGACAAGAAATGTGTTTCCATTTTACTGAACAGAAACAAAAAAGGCATCAATTTGATTAAAACAGTGTGATTTTAAATCACTTCCATTCAGTACAGAGAGTCAAAATGGATATGACTATCTACTGTTATATTCTGGTTCACATATGTATGAACATCACTTGGTAAATTATTACAAAAATGCTTATTATGGGATTACTCAAAATCTGAAAAGCATTATGTTTGAGGAAAAAATGAATGACAAGTCAGCTTTAATGTTCGATCCATGCTGACTGGTACAGGCTTGCAAGACATGACATGATACTTCTGTAGTCATCAAATGATGAATATGCATGTGCGAACTCACCTCCAAGGCAAGTTACAATATACTGTTAGACAACTCTTCCATATTTGTCTTGTGGTTTTGATCCATTGTTGCCAGGCAACATGTTATCTATGCTAGTGGAGTCCAGAAGTATATGCATAGGAAGCATAAGTACGGGGGTATATGGGTTGGCATACCCTAGTCCACACCTGTGTTTCAGGGAAACTGTCATCTGTGTATTCCTCATGTCATACAATGACTGCAACATCAACTGAGATTTATAGTGTCGCCCTAAGCAGAATTACAAGCAGAACTCTTATTAGAGGGCTTAAAGATGCTTGAAAAGGAGTAAACAATGTCCAATTTCGTGAGGTCCTTATATTTGGACATCACAGTAAATTGGAACTTGATCAAAGCAGGAGGTTTGTATACAAGAGGAGGAAGGTGGTGGCAGGTATGAGTGTGATGTGAACACAGCAAAGGAGCCATTTTCATGCCCAACACCAATGTACCTCCATTGGGTCACAATGTCTGATTGCAATCATTGAGTGATACCATACCAACACTGGTACCTGAATATATGAATAGAGCAAAAGTACTAGTTCTTGTGACCAACCTGTCAAGGTAAGTATGGGTTGGAGTACCAAACAGGAGGCTGTCCTGGCTCTCAGCTGAGCCTATGGGAGCCCTGCTCCAGCATCCAATCACCTTTCAGAAACAGAAAGGAATGTTGGAGGGAAGCATAGGAGGAATTTTAGTTTGGTTCTGCCTCAGGGAGAGATCAGTGAGAGAGCTCAGGTCTGGCTGAGCAAAACAGCAGGCAGAGTGAAGGGTCCTCTGTTGGTAGTGTGGCAGAGTGGTTTAGCTCTACCTCTAGGAGAGAATAGAGTACCCGATTGTTAGGCCTGTCCCTGGTAATGAGCATCCTTGTGCCATTTAGTCTGACTCTTGGGAAAGGGCAGGCTGGCACGGGTGGAATCCTGCATGTTTGAGGGGATCCAACATAGTAGTTAGTCAGTAAAAGCCTGCTTGTTCCTGAAAGTGAAGAAAATTTAAACCACACTCTGAAAACATATGTTTATATGCCTCATCCAGCTTTCTGGAGACCTGTGCTGCAAATCTGTTCCGCAAATCTGTTCCTTGAAACCACCTTTTAAATAAATAAATCTCCTTTGTTATTCATATACAACTCCTGCCTCAGTGATATCCGTGTTCTACTTGCTCACCACAAGGCTTACCTCACAGCAGCGAACCCAAAGCCTTTACACTTGCTACCTTAAGAATCCCTGTAACTGAAAGGAAGGTTTACAGCTAAAAACAAACCTCATTCCCCCCAAATCATAGGAGGCTGTGTGGGTCCCCATAGCTGATGGAAAAGGCCTGTCACAGTTGCATACAGTACAAAATGTCTGCTTTTGCTAGACCCGTCCGCCAGCCGCGGTATCCGTTACCCAGCCAGCTGGCATGGGTAGAGACTGCGGGATGGCAGGTTGCTAGGAAAATAATACATTCATTCCAAATATAATATGTATGTTGAGTATTGTTTACTACAGATTGTATAAAAAAGTGAGAGCAAAGCATAATAATCTGTATGTAATATTCCCGATCACATTTTTCTTGTACTCAGTGAATGGCAACCAAAACTTGCTTTCATTCTGTATTTTTCTGTAGTTCTTTTGAAAAGTTATACTTGAGAATCAGTGACAGAGATGTTATTTGTTTGTTAGGTTAGAGTATGTTAGGGTCATGTTTTATTTTAATACGGTAGCAGTAAACTTAATGAACTACAATAATTGGTACAATAAAATCCCAGGCAAGTACAATATACACAGAGTACAAAATACCCAAAGCCCTTGGGCTGCAAGAATCATATTGTGCATAGATGCTTTAACCAAACAGCTTCTTGCATCTTTCATTCAAGATAATGCTCCAAAACTCTTTGGACGAAGCTCAGATCCCATTGAGCTCAGTGATGGAAGTCACCACAAGCAGCCTTTCAGCCATAATGGCTTTATTTATTTTGCTTTATGATTTGTTTTATGGATTGCTTATCATGTTAATCACTCTGTACCTTTAGCAGACACTGGTTATTTGCATCCAAGCAAAGCAAGGGCACAGTCAAGCCAATGTTAAGCACTCTCTGGTCCTGTAGAACAGAGCGTGTGCAAAAAACTCAGTTGCTGAACTCAATGGACCCTTACTGCGCTGGCTTGTACCTCAGATTTCCAGTGACTGTCCAGTTAATTGATTATTTTGAACAGGGCTTGGCTAACAGAGCCAGTTTGGTGTAGTGGTTGAGTGGTGGACTCTAATCTGGAGAACCGAGTTTGATTACCCACTCCTCCACATGCAGCCAGCTGGGTGTCAGAGCTGTTCTCTCAAGAGCAGTTCTCAGAGCTCTCTCAGCCCCATCTACGTCACAGGGTGTCTGTTGTGAGGAGAGGAGGGGGAAGGAGATTGTAAGTCACTCTGAGTGAAGGGCACGGTACAAATCCAACACTACTATTTCTTCTTCTTCTTCTTCTTCTTCTTCTTCTTCTTCTTCTTCTTCTTCTTCTTCTTCTTCTTCTTCGTTCATTTTGCCTTTTTTTCGTTTTACTGAAGTTCTCAGATGTCTGTAATGTCATCTAAAGGTAATTCAGGAAATAAATTTGCACTTGGTCAAGTGACACTATTCTTTTCTGTGTCCTGTTAAGGATGTACCAGTATCCCATTTCACATTTCATTTGGATTTTATATGTATTTACTATAAGCTCTTTCATTTAACCCATTTTAATTGATGGTATTTGTTATGTATTGAAAACCATATTAAGCTTTGGACTCAAACAGGACTGTAAATAGACCAATCAGAGCTGCGTAGTATTCTGGAGGGACGCTCTCTGAGTGGACTTTATCTGTAAATAGTTATTGGTTGTTAGTCGACATGTGGGTGTGGCCTCCCAAGCCCGGACTGTTTAAAAGAGAGCCTCTCTATGTTTTTATCTCGTTCTTGATTTCTTCTGACTTTGTTGAATAAAGCTGTTATCACTGTTCACCTGCTGCCTTGAGTCTCGTATCTAACAGTATTTGGGGGGGGGGGTTGCCCTTTTATAGCATTCTATGCTACTTGCAATTTACATTAAAAACATTAAAATTGAAAACAATTCAAAGGAAACATTCAGCATGAAGAAACAGAACATGACAGGAAACTGAAGATGCATGGGTTTGAATTAAATGAGAAAAGTGGTAACCAAATGGGGATCCTTCCTTACATCTGTTTTTCTATGACTACCTAGGCCAAGTATGTGTTAATAATTAGGCAAATGACATATAGCATCTCTGGTTCCCTCTCCTAGAGGAAGACTGCGTGCCCAGTTTATAGCTTGCTTGTAGTGGCAAACTAGTCTGAGAATTTTCATGTCTATTCTGTAGAACAGTTTGTGTTAGTGTGAAGCAGTCTCAAAGAGGGGGCTTTTCCATGTGAAAGAGACAGTGGTGAGGTTGTCTTTATTTGACATTCTTTTCTTAATCATTCATAGATAAACATTGACTCTGATTTCCAGTGTCCCAAGTACCTACGCATGAAAGATCCACATGCACTCTACAGTCTACAAATCTGGATGGCTATTCAGCATTTTGGGAGACAAATGGGTACAGGTGGGGAGTTTAAGTCTTCTCCCAACCTACATTGGCTCATGACAGCCTGTAGAGAAGAACTGCTTCATACTGCATGCCCAACACTGAAAATAAAATTCCAGATTTCTCCCCCAACCCCTTAGTAAAGAGGCACACTGCAAATAGTAAGTAGCCCTAACACGAGAGAGCTGGTTAATGGCCATCAGGCACCAAGGTCTCCTGGAATGTGTACCTGAGAACTCTAAGCAAACCTCATTTAAATTAAACTGAGAGCTTTTCTCAGGTAAACAACTGAGAAAGTCTGGAAACCTTCATAGACCATAGCAGTATTAGTACCAGATTATTTTTACATTTTCTTGTTCAGCAGTTCTCAAAACTAACCTCAAAGTGTCTTTTTGAACACAAGGAAGTATTCCAGCTTACACAAGAAAACCATAAGAGGTACTCCTGATAAAAAGATGGAGAAATGATGCATACACAGACCTTAGGAGAGGGCACATTTCAGTGAGGCTTTCAATGGCATAAATCCATTATTGTGCAGCTCTTTTACCAGGTGGAGGTGCATGCATGAGAACAAGTAAACATGGAAGAACTTCAGAGATTTTTCACCTGGAGGTTAGATAATCCTTTTTAAAAAAAATATATATGGCAGACAGAGTGAGCACGAGTAGAAAGCAGGCAAGGAAGAAAGTCTCACCGAACTGAGTATAAATACATGTTGTTGCACAAAGCTCTTCTTTAGACTTTATAGACTGTAAAATGAATTACACATAAATGCACCTTGCAGTTCTAGCCAGTCTGGTATTTTTTCTCAGCCTTAAAAAGATCTCTGTGCTAATCATTAGCATGGCACCATGCTAACTCTGGGCTAAATGAAAGAGTCAGATCGATTCTACAAAAGCAGTTGTTGTGCCCTCGATCTCCCATTTCACCCGCTTGTACTGCACATTTCCCCATGATTTGCTGCTGTCATGGCTCAGGTGGGGTGTCACCTGACGCTGCGACCACTCTGGTTCCAGGCTCCCTTGAGAAGGCCCAGAGCACCCTCCCAAGACCTTTAGACCTCTCTTTTGGCTGAACAATAGGCGTGAGGACCAGGCAGAGTGAACAATGAAAATAGTTTATTGTATAGGAGGTCAAACAACAAGGTGCAGAATAATAACAGTAAGTGGGTGAAAAGAAAAGAAATGCCCTAATGTGTCTGAATATATACCGTCCCTAGCTCACTATTCCAAGTGACACTACACTACTCACCCTTCCCTCAGGATGAGATCTCTTCCCTGCAGCAACCTTCCTTCTGGCTCTGCCCTCTGGGAAGAAGAACAGCTTTTCCTGCTGCTCCAAATCTTTTATTCCAAGCCCTCCTCTTTTCCTATTGGTCAATTTTGGCTCCAAAACCAATAAGGGGCTTCTGGGAGTTGTAGGCCCAACCTCACCTACAGCTAGCCAGGCTCCATGGGCCTAGTAGGCCTCTGGTGGCACAGCCCAGATCATGACAGCTGCACCACCACATTTTGACCCACGCCTCCCCCCAATTTCTCCCACATCTTCTTGATCCTAAAAAATAAGGATCAAGAAGATGTGGGGGAAATCGGGGGGAGATGTGGGTCAGAATGCATCCAAGCAGCAAATAGTGGGAAATTGAGCAGTACAAGCAGGAGAAACGGGAGATCAAGGGTGCAACAACTGCTTTTGTGGAATCGGTCACAGTCTGGACCGTTTTGTGTCCTCTACAATATATATATTTAAAAACAAAAAAATGAAAATTATTCATGGGAAAACATGTATCCTATTTTATAGAAAAGTATGACAGTACAAACCTTTACTTTTCCTGTGGTTTCTGCATAGGTCTCCTGAACACCATCCCTCTTCCGTCTCATCCCTTGTTAAACCAGATCCCACAGATATGACTTCCTGTTCCTACTTGGTGTCCAGTTGCAATTCAGGAAAATATCAACAAATCAGTAGATTGTTAATTTTATTAATCCACTTCTATATTCCATTTATACAGTTTATTATTTAAAAGGTTTATACCCCTCTCACCCAATGCAACGCTATTAAAACAGCTTCTACATAAATGTTAAAAATAGGAATAAATCATAAAATCCATTTTGAGATAACACTAAAGCAGTGGAGCCCAGCAGTAAAAAAGATGTTTAAAATGGTAAAGATTCCACCATTAAACAAATCAAAAGCAAATCTGCAAGGGACAGAGAAATATAATATTCTACTCTGCAGAAGCATTACCAACAAACAACAGCAAAACAATAGTTGCAAACACACTGATATCCTTGATGTTGACTTGTTAAGGGATGACACATTACCTAGCATATTGCTGGTATTAAATTAATATTACAGTAAATGTAGGAGCCCATAAATCTCTTGCAAAATGGGTATTACAAAGCATAATTCAAAACTTTCAGCACAATTTACCAAACGTTAATCACCACAAATTCGATTTACAAATGCATGTGAATCTCATATTTATTTGTTTGTTTTTCTTTCTAGTGAGCCCCCACAGTAGTTCAGTAACAACACAATACAGCCAGCGAACCCTTTAGAGAGGTCTGTGGGAACTTTCTTACAAAGACTGCCTTTGGGCCTCCACTCTCACATCTATAAAGATAAAGGTAAAGGTTCCCTTGCTCGAAAGCCAGTTGAATCCGACTCTAGGGTTGCGGTGCTCATCTCCATTTCAAAGCCGAAGAGCCAGCGCTGTCTGAAGACATTTCCGTGGTCATGTGGCCGGCATGACTAAACACCAAGGCGCACGGAACGCTGTTACCTTCCCACCAAAGTGGTACCTATTTATCTACTTGCAATTTCTTGCTTTCAAACTGCTAGGTTGGCAGGAGCTGGAACTAGAGATGGGAGCTCACTCCGTCATGTGGCACCCGGGTCTCGAACTGCTGAACTACTGACCTTCCACAGCCTGCAGTTCAGCGTCTTAACCACTTGAGCCACCGCAACTCCATCTCACATCTATACCAACCCAGAATATCAGATAAAATCTTATCAACCAGTCTCAAATGTTTCACTCTTGAGCAAAGTGATTGAATGGGTGATGGCTGGACAACTTCAAGCATCCCTGGATGAAATGGATTGTTTGGACCCTTTCTAGTCTGGTTTCTGGCCTGGCTATGGGACTGAAACAGTCTTGTTTTTCCTGAGGGATGACTTGTGCTGGGAGATGGAAAAAGGGAGTATGATTCTATTGATTAGCCAGCTGTAGCCTTTCCTGGACAGAAAAGTTCTAATGCTCTCGTGCATGCACTGGTTCCATCTAGAAGAAGAAGAGAAGAGATTGGATTTATACTCCGCCCTTCACTCGGAGTCTCAGAGCGGCTTGCAAACTCCGCTCCCTTCCCCTCCCCACAACAGACACCCTGAGGCAGGGGGGCTGAGAGAGCTCTTTCAAAAACTGTCATTGAGAGAACAGCTCTGACAGAACTATGGCTTGCCCAGGGTCATCCAGCAGCTGCAAGTGGAGGAGTGGGGAATCAAACCAGGTTCTCCCAGATTAGAGTCCATGCATTTAACCACTACACCAAACTGGCTCTAGACTAGATTACTGCTCTAGACTAGATTACTGCAATGTGCTCTACTTGGGCTACCCTTAAAAACTATTTGGAAACTTCAATCGCTGCAGACTGGAGTGGGCCATAGGAACATCACTCTACTCTTGGCCCACCTACACTGGCTCCCAACCTACTTCCGGGCACAATTCAAGGTGCTAGTGTTGACCTTTAAAGCCATACATGTTTTGGGACTAGCATATTTGAAGGCCCACTTACTTTCTTAAGAATTTACCCACTGTACCTGCTCAGATAATCATTGCTTATTGTCAGCAAAATTAATGGATTTAGTCCATTGGAAAGCATTGTTGGTTTGAGTTAACAGAAAAATGATTTCAAAGTCATATTAGTGGTAATAAATCTATGGTGGTAGAATCACCTATTCAAGTTTCTACTAGAGGCTATAGTCAATGAGTAATAAAATGATAATCTCTCCCAGTATGAACCTCTGAACCACCTCACATCCTGTCAGAGCTCTCTTCTGGCTGCATTCTCATTTAAACCTACTAAAAATGCTACAACCCAAATGTGGTCTTTTCTTTCTTTCTTTTTTCTTTTTGGTCTATAAGCTCTCTGGAACAGCTTTGCCTCTGGATGAATTGTAAAGCTTTTTGGGTTTAAAAGGACATTTGATAGGTGGCTCTGAACTTTTGTGACTACATTTTAATTGTTTTTGGCAGTGCTTGGTTAGCACTGTTTGGTTGGCCTCCTTGAGCCAGGAAGGATGGTGGAAAAGATGAAACACATTTATTTTATTTATTTATTTATTATCAAATTTATACCCCGCCCTCCCCGCAAAGCAGGCTCAGGGCGGCTTCCAACACAACATATAAACAGCTTAAAAACAGAATTATTAAAAACACAAAATCAACAAGCATAAAGTGCTGGCGGCAATTAAAAGTCACGTTTTCAATGGATTTCCATTTCCCAATGTTCTAAGGTGTTTTTCTGCTTGTAGTTTCCTTAAGGCAGCAACTCAGTGGTAGCTCATGGGCCAACTGCTGCAACAGTCGGGCGATCTAATGGTGGTCCAACAGCGGTACAACGGCGGCAGCCCCTAATTGAATGCCTGGCAGAATAGCTCCATCTTACAGGCCCTGCGGAACTGTGAAAGGTCCCGCAGGGCCCTGGTCTCCTCCGGGAGCTTGTTCCACCAGGTAGGGGCTGCCACTGAAAAGGCCCCGGCCCTAGTGGCCGCTAGCCTGGCCTCCCTCGGGCCAGGGAGGGTCAACCGATTTTGAGACCAAGACCGTAGTGCTCTCTGGGGAATATACGGGAAAAGGCGGTCCCGTAGGTAGGTCGGACCCTGGCCATAAAGGGCTTTAAAGGTAAGAACCAGCACCTTAAAGCAGATTCGATATGCTATAGGCAGCCAGTGCAGTGTCCTCAGCACAGGCTGGATGTGCTCCCATCTAGGGAGACCCAACAACAGCCTGGCCGCGGCATTCTGCACTAGCTGCAGCTTCCAAATCCATGACAAGGGCAACCCCATGTAGAGAGCGTTACAGTAGTCTAGTCTCGAGGTGACCATTGCATGGATCACTGTAGCCAGGTCAGCGCGGTTGAGGAAGGGAACCAACTGCCTAATCAGCCTAAGATGATAAAAGGCCGATTTAGCAGTGGCCACTACCTGGGCCTCCATAGTAAGGGAGGGATCCAGGCGCACTCTCAAACTCCGAGCCTCCCGGGCTGGGACCAATGGAACCCCCTCGAAGGTTGGATGTGGGATCCCCACCCCCAAACCACCCCGACTCAAGCACAGGACCTCCGTTTTCGCTGGATTCAACCTCAGCCGACTCAGCCTAAGCCAACCAGCCACGGCCTGCAGCGCCTGGTCTAGATCATCTGGTCTGGAGTCTGACAGGCCGCCTAATATCAGATAGAGCTGTGTGTCATCAGCGTACCGGTGGCATCCCAGTCCATACCTCCGGGCAATCTGGGCAAGGGGGCGCATAGAGATGTTAAATAACATCGGGGACAGCACAGCCCCCTGAGGCACACCACACTCAAGGGGGTGTCTCCTGGACTGCTGTTCCCCTAGCACCACCCTTTGTCCCCAACCCTGGAGAAAGGAAGCAAGCCATTGCAAGGCAAGCCCCTGAATCCCCACACATTTAAATAAATGTGTATGAGAATTATCTCCATGGAAATACAGTTAAATGCTTAATGGTGTAATGCTTAATTTCTGATTATAACTATACCCTTCTAAGGGCCAAACTACATCTTTGTGTCCACCACTGTATTTTTTGTGTCCACCAATTAAAAGTTTTTTTAAAAAAAATGCCGCAATCCTGATAGGGCCTTCAGTGCAGTGGGCTGAGGCACTCTAGTTTTTTCTCCTATGCCTTTTCATGTGTCAAAACAGCATGTGTGTGGGGAAACAAGAGTGCTCAGCTCACTGCACTACAGGCCCAATCAGGATGGGGATCTCAAAGCATTTTTAATCATTTTAAAATAGCAGCAGTGGCCCCATGGCAGACATGAGGACACTGTTATGTTTAGTTTGGCCCTAACACTATTAAAGTCACTGGATTTAGAAGACTGTAACTCTGTTTAGGATTGCATTGTAAGAATTCAATATTAAGTATACTTTTTAGTAAGTCAAGCCCACAAAGATATGGGATTTACTTCTTCTTTTTTTAAAAATACTTGCCCAAATGGGCAAAGTTTATTAGTTTTTTTAAAGATTACACAAAACAAAACAAAAAAGAGCAATACATTTTAAAAATATCTAGACATTGTCATTATGTCTGAACTAGCAGTAAAGCCCGTTGTGAAAGCAATACAACGGGATCTAGAAAGAGGCTCTGGGGCAGTGCTCTGGCTTTGGGCAAACAGTGTCAATTTGCTGTGGTGACCTCAGCAGGGTATAATGACAGAGTCCACTGTTTTCTCCAGAGGAACTGATCTCTGCTACCTGAAGAGCAGTTGTAATTGTGAGTAATCTGTAGCCCTCACCTGGAGATTGGCAACAATTGTTACCCAGGACAAAATGGCTGGTTTGGAGGGTGGAGTCTATGGCATTCTACCTGTCTGAGGTCCCACCCCTCTGCAAACCCCACCCTCTCCAGGCTCCACCCCTCAAATCCCCAGGAATTTGTCAGCATGTAGTTGGCAACCCCATCTCCTTCCCAGCTAGCCACCAACCTACCATTATCTGCCCCTTTGACTTCAGCTGACTTCTGCCCTCCCTTCTGCAGAACAGTTGTAATACTGAGTGCTCTCCAGCCCTCACCTGGAGATTGGCAACAATGGTTCCCTATGTGAGACTGACTGGTTTGGAGGGTGGAGTCTATGGCAGTGTACCTGTCTGAGGTCCCACCCCTCCTCAAACCTCACCCTCTTCAGGCTCCATCCCTCAAGTCTCCAGGAATTTCCCATCTGGAGTTGGCAACCCTATCAGGACTGGCCCCAATGTGTTTTCTCCCAAAGGCCAAAGTAGGTGACAGGACCAAGCTTAGTTGCCTACCAACAGGCACTGAGGGGAATGTAGGGTTGCCAGCTCTAAGGAGGGAAATACCTGGAGGTTTGGGGGGTGGATTCTGTAGAGGGCCGGGCGACGGAGGCATCGGCCTTCTGTCGCCCGCCTTGCCCCCCCAATCTCGGCCCGGGCGACCGCGGCTCCCGCCAGCG